>NW_028122956.1:0-184000 GCF_965194805.1 Balaenoptera borealis
AAAATAAAAACAGGAGAATGAGTATGTCTTTCACAACAGGACGTCAAGTCTACCTCAAAGATATTGGTAGCCTTGAGTCCACTGCTTCTCACTGAGTGCAACTGTGCCCCCCAGGGGACATCTGGGGAAGTCTGAAGGTGATTTTGGCTGTCACAACTGGGAGGAGAGAGAGGGAATGTTACGGGCACCTAGTGAGTAAGAGGTCGGGACCTTGCTAAGCACTCTACGATGCACAGGACTCACACACCACAGCAAAGGTTTATCTGGCCCCAAAAGTCAAAGCCTTGGTTGAGAAACCCTGCCTTAGAGCAAACCACGGATACTCATCTTTAGCAGGTAACAGGGCATTTACTACCCACCTGTAAACCTACAGACTTCCCGACTTACACAGCTAATCCTGTGGCAGGAATGAAAGAGAGAGCGTGTGACCATCTGGTAGTACCTAGGTTTGCCGCTCAAGTGACATGAGACAGTGCTAGAGACTGACATTTTCTATATTGGAGGTATTTGGCAAGCCACCAGTTTTCTAACCTAAAAAGTCTAAGCAGCATTATTACAATACACATAATAACACGACAATTCTGCTTTTATAGAGAAATTCGATGTGGGAAAGGAGCTTATCTGACATCAGAAGCAAATGCTTTGAACACATCACACCTGCTGGTTCGACTGTCAAATCTTGACAGCTGGAGACGTAGGAAGGTAGACAGGAGAGAACAGACCAAAGTTACGGGCCTGCTGAGTCCTCGGGGTGAACCATAATACACTTCGTACTGCCCTGGGTCCAGGGGTGTGTTCTAACACCCTCTCAGTCACTTACGGTCCATAGACAGACCAAGTATAAATTCACAATTACCAGCAAGTGTACCAAAAAAAGGCAGAGTTAAGAAACTTAAATGCGAGCCCTACCTGGTCTTTTTCTTCTTCATCGACAGAATCATCCGATTTTGCTTTTTCAGGGTCTTCCTCAGGTTTCCATTTGGCAGGCCTGTCACACACACACACAGTAAAGCCAACTGTTAGCTCACCAGACCCTAGACCTCCAGTGGGCACGAAACAACTCATATTCCTCCCTACCAAGAGTACCCTCTCTTTGGAAAGATTCAGGGCATGGTCCCCTCTTCCCTCTGAGAAGCCCCTTTTGCCAGGACATTAAAAGAAGCTTCGAGCTTAATGTTTCTTTGGATGACAGGTTTAGAATACCACCATTTTGCAAACCTTAAGAAATAATGGATCTAGACTTTGATCAATGGCTGCTAGAATCACCGAAGAGACATTACATGCCTCTGATGGACAGCCCCATGCCGTCAATGAAGTCTCACAAAATAAAGCTGGAATCTGATCAAGACTCTAGACCTAACTACCAGTTTACAGAAAACTGGAGGCAAGGGAACACATTAACCACCAAAACGATGCAGTCGGCCAGACCTAGAAGCTATTAGAAAAAAAGACCTATTTTCTTTAAATCAATGGCAAGAAGATAAGGAATCTATCACTCGAAAGGCTTAAGGAGCAAATCAACCAAACTCTGTTACACAAGGGGAAGAATGAACACTGCTATATATTTGTTAGTAAGGAACTGTTACACTTTATAAGGCCTGTTTTGTCTTCTTCAAAAGACTGTTTGCTAGATGTTAGCCATTATGGCAAAATATGAATAAAAAACTTGTCAGAGAAAGAGACCTTGTCATCTAGAAATATAGTATGTGTGGATAAGATGACATGTTCGATTTGCTTCAAAGTAACCCAACTGGGAGGAGATGGGTGTGTATGGAGCTGTAATCCATTTGGAATAATTTTCACTTGGAGCATATGGGGGTATAGATGAAACAACAGCCAGGAGATGTTAACTGTTGACACTGGGTGATAGGCACACAGGGGTTCATTTTACTATCCTTGGTAATTCTGTGTATGTACATTTGAAGTTTCCTATGTGAAGAGTAAAAACGGATGAGATCTTCAGAAATGCTGTTCACGAATGTCTGATAACAGAATATCAAAAGGAAAACCGAAGCAATGTGGAAGTCAGAATTACTAAGTTACATCCTACGAATTTATATGTGTTTTACCAAAAACCGTTGGCCCCTAAAATGGGGGCTGTCCATTCATTATATACTGACCTCCTTGTGAAATGAGATGTGATGGTGGTCTGCCTGGTAGTTTGCCTTCTAATCCTGGGGCTAGATGAGACTTCAGCTGCTTAAAGAAAAAGAAACAAAAAAGCCACTATGAATAAAGAGTTCACAGCCAAGGTACAGTTCTTCAGCATTACCAAGCTGGTGCAGAGACCAGGTTCTGAGGATTAAGTAACCTTCTCTTCTTATTCTAAGCAACCACCATCTTGATAAACTCCTCAAATTAGCACCTGCCAGTCTGCTGGGCCATTTTAACACAAGCTCTTGTATGAGGGGCCCAACCCTGAGACGCACAAGGAAACAGAGCCTCCGTTTATTTCGTCAAAAGATGAAGTGGCCAAGCACCTGACCTGAGCTCAAGTCCCATGCTCTTTTTTTAAAAATTCCAGAAGAGTTACTCTGACTACAAGTGGGGAAGGAGTCTAAGAATAAATGCTTAGCTTAAACAGGCATGTAACTTACAAGTCATAGATATCAGCAGCTCCTGTTATCTTATACCTCATAAATTCAACCGCATTTGGGGATCTAATGCTCTATAACTTGGTTGAAGACAAAAATTTAAAGTATATATCTAAGCTAGTTAGACGTATACACAAGAGGGAATTCCACGGCGGTCCAGTGGTTAAGACTCGGCACTCTCACTGCCAAGGGCCGGGGTTCGATCCCTGGTTGGAGAACTAAGATCGTACAAGCCGAGCAACACAGCCATCCCCCCACCAAAAAAAAAGGATACACAAAAAACAAGTACTGCCGGTGGAGGGGTTGTGTGTGGGGGGAACAGACAGACCCTATGGCGCCAAGTCTGTCCTCCCCTTAGGTGGTACCAGATTCCAACGAGGTCAAACAAGTCAAGCGCTCTTACAGTTTGTTTCTCCATCGGACTTGCTTCTCCTGGGCATGCAAAGTTTGGAAACAGGTTTGGGGGACTTGTTTTTCTCTGCTATTTCCACTCTGCGCTCCTCACCACTTGTCTGGCTCCCGTTTTCTAGACAGCCGTTCACTTCCCAACTGAAAGCATGAGCTCTGTTCTCCAAGGACAAATCTTTATTTAAAAGGGATCTGACTTGAGCCAGGTAGCCCTCCTACAGCAGGAAAGGATCATTTAAGTAGCAGTGAATGTAAACAAGGGGCCATGAGAGAATAAGGAAACACATGCGCTTCCTTCATAACTATCAGGGAACAGGGAGAGGTGGGATTATTCTGCCTCCCTGGTCACAGACAAGTTACATGGGAGGAAACGTTTTCTAGCCGCCGGGATGCTGACGACTTACCTCTGATAATTCTTCTCTATGTAGTTTGGTTTTCAAGTCACATAACTGATTCTTTATTTCTGTCTGCAGAAATTCATGCAAGAGATTCCATTTCTCCTTCATGCATTCCTAAGGGAAGGACAGAGGTTTACAAGTCTCCACATTCCCAAGGTAGGAACCAATGGACTAATACACAAATAGTTACACTGCCTGGTCACATAACAATGACTGAATGGCAGGCAATGCTGAGTCGGCCAAAAAGAAAACTAAATATTCACAAGACATGTTCCTGATGTTTCCGTTAAGATCATATCACACCATCTCCAGAGTGGTGACAAATGGAAAGATTAGAGGTGAAACAGACACATGATAGAGTACTAGAACAAAACTGATTTGCAAAAACAGTGTGACCAGGACAAGTTATAATCCAGACTTGATGGTACGGAACCCAGACTGGGAAACTCGATGAGTTACCAAAAGCTAACCCATAATAGCCTATTAGTACAGCACATTAGACAGAAACATCCATGTTATCCTCAACTTTAGGGAAAAGAGAGCCAATTCCACTTAATTTTGTTTTTATGAACTACATAGTATCTGTCAAATGGTCACATTTGATCATATATCTTGTTAAGGTGGAGGTTACCTTACCTTTTCTGTTAACTATCTCTTTCCAAATCTTTGAGCCTGGGGGAAGAAAAGGGAAGAAACAAACGCTTGTTCAGCAACATTGTCTACCTGTAAGAATGCCACACTTTAAAGAACTTTCAAAATAAGTTGAACATGAATGTTAGAAAAAAATACAATGGTTTTTCCCTCCCCCAGTGTCTAGAATGCCCTACTGTAATGCCTGCACGTTAAGAAGTTATTTTCAATATGAATGAGCTCCCCCTTTTGGGGGGTGGTTTTCTGATGGTGGTAAGAGATGATATAGGAGCTCTAGAACAACATTCTTTCTTTCTTTTTTGTTTAACGTTATTTTAAAGACTCTGGGAAAGGGGAAGCAGGTCACACACTTGGGTTCCTTCCCAAGCTAACTGACCTCCTATAGGTGGTCTTCCTCCAGTTGGACCTGACAAGATATCCTAGAACGGCATACAGAGGTTTGAAAGAGTGGACCAGGGTGACAGGATGCTGTGGGGAACAGCCAGCTAACATTCCCAAAGGCCAGGATGTGGTGGTGGCAGCATGCTGAGGAGGAATATAGGGGATAGAGGCAGCCGCCTGGGCCGCGGCAGGGGCTCCCGGGGCAGCCGCGGAGGCCAAGGAGGAGGAGGAGGTCCGCAAGGCGGCCGCCAAGAGGCAGGAGGCAGGAGGCCGGGGCGCCGGGCCCAGTGCGCCGGTAAGAGGGGACGGCCGGTGGGGTTGTGGGCGGGGTCGGGGTCGCGGCTTCGTGGGAGCGGGGCTGGTGGGGGGTCCGGGCCCCGAGTCAGAAGCCGCGAGCGCCGTGCAGGGCACGCGCGAGCCGGACGGCGGCAGCGCCTGTGCAGGACGGGCGGAGGGCGGTGGGGGCGTGCGCCGGGGTGTGCACGTGGCGCGGGGGGTGGGTGTGCGTCCCTTGCTCCCTGTCTGCTGGGGTGCCCTGGAGGGTCAAGGCCATGGGCTTCCCCAGCCTGCCCAAGAGGTCTTGGCCCAATTATTAAAGAACCTAGCGGCCGCGGCTCTGTGTCCGCAAGTCTAGGGGGCCTTTTGGGTGCGGGTGTCAGTGTGATTAACCCTTTTGGGGTGGGGACAACCAGGGCTTGGTCTCCCAGTGCCTAACCTCCCAGGGAGACATTCCTGTTATTAAGAAGGAAGGGATTTGGGGGTCAGTTTTGTTCACTGCCTGTGCAATGCGTGGCACACAGTAGGCACATAATAAATGTTCATGGAGTGAAAGAATGACCCCGACGAGCTGGACTGGATAGTATTTGGGGGCGGGATCTGATGCATAGCTCTCTCTTTTTTTTTAATAGCATAGTTCTCTTTCATTGTATATGTGTAGGAATCAGGGGTCGGTGGCCTTCGTCTATTTGAATTTTCAATCTGTAAATGTTTCAGCAGTCAGGTCTCAATTTTACTAGCAATATAATCGGCCGTATTCATGCATTCGTAATGGGAAGTGTCTTACAGCTTGGAGCAGGGAATGGTTTGGGGGCAAACTTTTACTCTACTGATACCCTAGCTACAGGAGTTAAATTACTGTCTTTCTGAGCTGTTCTGTTGTTTTAACATTTGTAGTACAAAACTGTATATTTTGAATTCCCATGTGCATAGATTAAAAAATTATTATAGTTTTGGGTTGAGTTAAATTTCCTATTACTGAAGTATTGACGTTTGTAATATCTTAAGGGCATAGTAGGTAGGATGTCCCTAAAGATAGGAGTTGTGTACAAAAATGGAGTTGGGAAAAAATGCAAAACTGAAGTGTGCCATATTTAACCTTGTTAGGATTAAGGCAGGTAATAAGTAAAATTTGAGAGAGGTATGAAGTAATTCTTAGAGTCAGCTCACCAGGAAATGAAGGAAACTGACCAGTCTAGTGCACATTATATATCACCTCGTGTTTTTATAACAACGGTATTTACCTATATAACTTTATTACAACTTAATTTTTTTAGCAACTTGAAAGTTGTTTAAACAACTTGATAACAGATTTGTTCTATCTATACTTGCTATGTATAAACTCTTCATTTTTATAGAGTAACTGGCTTGCTTAAGCAATACTACCTTGAGATGGTGATTCTCAAACTTGGGCACGCATCACGATCACCTAATGGGTTTGTGAAACTCCTGATTGCTGGGCCTCATCCCCAGAGTTGCTGATTCTGGGGTGAGGCCTGAGAATTTGCATTTCTCATAAGTTCCCAGGTGATGCTATGCTGCTGGTCCACACTTTGAGAACTATTACCTTAAGGAATTGGCTTCATTTAAAAAAATTAGGTCATATATAGTTTTTGCATATATAAAATATGCAAAAAGGGAGGTTTAGTTTCTTAGGAGTTACCTATGTAATTCAGGACTCTGTTTTAGATAGCTCATGAATACTACCTCAGGGAGAACTGAATTTTTTATTCATGCAATGGCATGTATTTAAAATCAGGACTATCATGTCAAAGCAGTTGCAGAAAATCCTCCTTCCCTTTGTTATTTATAAAACTAAAAGCTCTCTGTTGTTTTTTGGGTTTTTTTTGCAATGCAGTAGGTACTTGTGTGCCATTTTCATCCTCGATGACAGACACTTTTCCCATGTGGATCAGAATCAAATGAGGAAAGCATTCTTTCTCAACATCCTGGTTAAAAGGATTTCTGTCAGTGATGTCCTCCAATTAGGAAGTGTTAGCAGGAGACCTTCAAATTCTCCATATCCTAAACACTCCTGGTTGAATGGAAAAAACCTTGAACTCATAGATGGGGAGGGCAGAGTAATGTAGTCCCTGGACTTCTGATGGCATCCGCAGCATAGACATAAGGGCACAGATTGTGAAACCAGACTGACCGGGTATGAATCTCAGTTTTGTCACTCATTAGCTTGAGCAAATGATTGAACTCCTTTGTGACTCAGTTTTCTTATCTGTAAAATAGGAATAATAGTATTTACTTCCTAGAAATAGTAATGAAGGTTAAATGAGTTAGTGTGTGTAACGTGCTCGGAATTGTGCCAGGCGCAAAGTAAATGTTAAATAAATGTTACCTTTTACTATCCACAAGCAAGTCTCTCTGTGCTCTAACGAAGTTGGCTTAATCTGAAACCCACTGATCTTATTTCCCCGACCAGGGATTGAACCCATACCCTTGGCAGTGAAAGTGTGGACCCCTAATCACTGGACTGCCAGGGAATTCCTGCTCCCACACCCCCCCGCCCCCCGTCCCACTGATCTTTTCAATGTCATAATTTTGGAGGCTTCTTGAGGGATAGGTATACAGTTAAATCCATTTTTGCTAGTGGTTCTCAGGCAGGGTGATGTTGCCCCTTGGGATAAATGTCTGGAGACATCTTTGGTTGTCATAACTGGGGGGAGGGAGGGTCGTCAGTGGGTAGCACCTAGTGGCTGGAGGCTGGGGATGCTGTTAAATTCTACAATGCTCAGGACAAGCCACCGCCACCACAAAAAATTACCAAGTCCTAAATGTGCCGGAGTTGAGAAGCCCTGATTTGTGTGCTGTCTGGCGTGAGATTAATATGTGGCTCTTCATCTTGGTGACAGCCTGAATCTGTGGTGTGTTGATAAATATTTAACAACCTGTTTCCAGCCCCACTGATGGGGGTGGAAACAAAGTCCAGATTTGCAGAATTTTGCCAAGTTCCGTGGTGTAAAAGTTCCCACTGTAACCCGTTTCAAGCAACCAACTTTACGTCACTGCACGTAGAATCAGGAAGAGAGAATGTACCAAACCATTACAGTTCCTGGTCACATAGGGGATGGGGGCTCAGGTTGTCCAAGGGGTTCTCCTGTTGGTTCCTTTATGGGGTGCAGAGAAAAGGATAACATTCTTGTTATTACTCCCATCTGCTTGTTTAGTGTTTCTCTAGGGGTGGGATTATGAATTTGAGCATGAGGATGAATATCTTAATTCTGAGTGCCATTGACAGTGTTAATTTCACAAAAAAAGATAACGTTAAAAAAAAAAGAGAGAAAAATAGGATGTGGAGGAATGAAAAATGGGAAAGGCTGGAGAAGAGTAGAGAGGGAAAAATTGATGTACTGTGTGAGAAGTGACAGTGTCTATTGACAAAAATGTTAACTATTAAGACAATGAATAGAGAAAAATGTATAATAGAATACAGTATTTAAAAAAAATACTACTATCCTGACACATCTCCTCTCCCAACCCTGTATTTCCCCTCTTGACTAATAGCATCATTAGCTACCTGGTCACTCAAGCAAGAAACCTGGGCATCACCCCTAACTTCTCACTCTGACCTCCCCACTTAGAATTGGACACGGAGTCCTATCAGTTCTCCCATCTCCTATCTGTCCCATTATCTTCCTTCTTAGCTCTCAGTTTAGGCCCTAATGATTTGTGGCCTGGACTCTTCCAGTAGTTTCCTGATGGCTGCCTGGAATTCTGATTCTCCTCTACAGAATGGTTTTCTGAGTACAGTGGTTAACAGCATAGAACCTGAAGCCAGACTGCCCTGGGTTCCAGTCATTCCATTACTCACTAGCTGTGTGATTTGGAAGTTACTTTACGTCTCCGTCTTAGATCCCTCATCTGTGAAACAGGGATGACACGAGTAGTACCTCATAAGGCTGCTGTGAGGTCTAAAGGAAGTGCTATATGGGAAGTACTTAGAACTGTGCTCTGCGTTACTTTGTTCAAGATTGCAGTTGACAACCCTTCAGCAGTTCTCTAGTCCCACTTACCAGGCAAAGTCCTGCTCAACCATCAGGACTTGGCTCCTGGGTCTATTTCTCATGAAGCCCTGGGTGACTCATTGAGGCAGTTCAACTTTTCTTCCTTCCAGACTTCACCTTGAATCTCTCACTGCACTCAGCACAATAGTGCAGTCACCTGCTTACAGACTTACAGTCGTCCTTCTGGGAAGTGAGCTATTGATACTTGAGAGCAAGGACTGTGGCTTTTTTCTTTTTCTTTTCTTTTTTCTCAATCTTCAAGACCAAGCACTGTGCCTAACCACAGAGTAGATAATTAGAAGCAGTGAACAGTGTTAACTATGTATGAGTGTAAGAAAGGGACAGAAAGGATTCGGAAAAAAAACACCTGTTTCGCCACACTGATTGGATGATGGATGTTTGAACCCTTCTCTGTATTATTTTCATGTGGTTTCTATAATACAAAGTTTTGTTCAAAAAGAATAATTTTATGTATTATTTTTGGCTGCACTGGGTCTTTGTTGCTGCGTGTGGGCTTTCTCTAGTTGTGGCGAGTGGGGGCTGCTGTTCGTTGCGACGTGCGGGCTTCTCATTGCAGTGGCTTCTCTTGTTGAGGAGCGCGGGCTCTCGGCTCGCGGGCTCAGTAGTTGTGGCTCGTGGACTCTAGAGCGCAGGCTCAGTAGTTATGGCACATGGGCTTAGTTGCTCCGCGGCATGTGGGATCTTCCCGGACCAGGGCTCGAACCCGTGTCTCCTGCACTGGCAGGCGGATTCTTAACCACTGCGCCACCAGGGAAGTCCTTGTCATACAAAGTTAAAGATGGCTCCCATGTAGCCATATAAAACTGCCCTTTTCCCCCTTGGTTAAAGTAGACTGGATCCATAAAATGAACTACTGCTTAGCAATAAAAAGGAACAAAAGATTAAATCGTAAAATATGGGTGAGTCCCCAAAACTGTCTACTAAGTAAGTGACACCGACACACAAACATGGATAGACAGAGCTTGCCTGAGTTAGAATGTCATTTCCACCGCTACCGTAGCTGTGTCACATCAGACAAGTGGTTTAACTTCTCTAGGGCTATTTCCTTATCTGTAAAATAAGGATGACAGTAGTACCTACCTCACAGGGCTGACAGGAGAATTAAATGCTCATGTGCTCAATAAGTGTGAGCTAAAGCAGTCATTTCTGTAAACATTCTTTTGACATCCTGGGAGCCCCTTCTGTCCATGACAGGCTGCACTGTTCTCTGGACTCCCGGTGGCTTGTGGCAGGCCACACCTCTCACCTGAGGACCGCACCCCACCCTTCCTTCATACCTCCTCCTGAACCCAGAGGTATGAAGGAACTTTAAAAATTACACCTATTCATTCTTGAAGATCAGGAGACTAAACAGGAAAACAAAAATGGAAGAATTAACTCACTGGAAGGCTCACCCCACAGTTAACCACTAATGTAATAGGGAAGAACCTTTGTATTCTATTACAAGTTAGTCACTAAAGGGCTGTTGCCTGTAAGCTTCAATTATACATAATGGCCCATCTCTGGGAACCCTGCCTCCCAGGTAGTGAGCATTAAGCTAGAATACCTTTTCTTTTAGCTGACAAGAAACATCCTGACCAGGCCCACCTGTGAATGACTGCAAGGAGGAAGAGGAGGCTGACCAGAACCCGGACATGTTTGACTTTGCTCTCTTCCGTTTTAGTATAAAAGAAGCCTGAATGCCAACGCAGGCAGCTGGTTCCTTGGGGTCAGGAGTCCACCATCTTCTCGGTTTGCTGTCTCTCCAGGTAAGTCGTTACTCCTTGCCCCAACCAGTCATCTCTGGGATTCACTGGCCTGTCCTGCAGTGCGCAGCAGGAGCTTGGACTCGGTAACACTAATGTTTTGGTATATACTTTTTAAGACCTTTTCTTAGGCAAATACACCGTATCAGTATGTCTTTCTACTTTTAATTAAAAAACGAGTTCATATTATATAAACTTTATTTCATAACCCATCCTTTTACTTACTAGGGCCCTTCCCCCAGAAACACCCCTCCCACTTGCAGCTTCTACTGGTCAGCCCTTTCCTCGGAACCCCCGGCCCTGCGGGAGACCAGGTTCCGGCCCCACCTGCCAGGCCCGGGGCCGGCCGCCCCGCCCCCTTCCCCGCCCACGCCCCCCCGGCCCGCCCCACCCCACCCCGCCCCCGCCGCGGCCAGCTTCCATACCCGGCCCCGCACGCCGCGCTCGCGCTCGCTGTCACCGGGGGCCCGTCGGTCGCGGCTCCGGCTCCTCCGTGCGGCCCGTTTCCGGTGGGGCAAGGGCGTCTCCGCGGCGGCCCGGCTCCCGCGCGTTCAGCACCGCCGTCGGTGGCCAGATGCAGGCGGAGCTCGGAGCTCGGGGCGGCCGAGGACGCCGACCCGGCCGCGGCTGGCCTAGCGGGGATGGCGACCGCGAGCGGGCCGGCGCCCCGGCGGCGGTGGCGAGAGGCGGCGGCGGCGGGGATAGAGGCGGCCGCCGGGGTCGCGGCAAGGGCTCCTGGGGCAGCCGAGGAGGAGGAGGAGGAGGAGGAGGAGGTCCGCGAGGCGGCCGCCGAGAGGCAGGAGGCAGGAGGCCGGGGCGCCGGGCCCAGTGCGCCGGTAAGAGGGGACGGCCGGTGGGGTTGTGGGCGGGGTCGGCGTCGCGGCTTCGTGGGAGCGGGGCTGGTGGGGGGTCCGGGCCCCGAGTCAGAAGCCGCGAGCGCCGTGCAGGGCACGCGCGAGCCGGACGGCGGCAGCGCCTGTGCAGGACGGGCGGAGGGCGGTGGGGGCGTGCGCCGGGGTGTGCACGTGGCGCGGGGGGTGGGTGTGCGTCCCTTGCTCCCTGTCTGCTGGGGTGCCCTGGAGGGTCAAGGCCATGGGCTTCCCCAGCCTGCCCAAGAGGTCTTGGCCCAATTATAAAAGAACCTAGCGGCCGCGGCTCTGTGTCCGCAAGTCTAGGGGGCCGTTTGGGTGCGGGTGTCAGTGTGATTAACCCTTTTGGGGTGGGGACAACCAGGGCTTGGTCTCCCAGTGCCTAACCTCCCAGGGAGACATTCCTGTTATTAAGAAGGAAGGGATTTGGGGGTCAGTTTTGTTCACTGCCTGTGCAATGCGTGGCACACAGTAGGCACATAATAAATGTTCATGGAGTGAAAGAATGACCCCGACGAGCTGGACTGGATAGTATTTGGGGGCGGGATCTGATGCATAGCTCTCTCTTTTTTTTTAATAGCATAGTTCTCTTTCATTGTATATGTGTAGGAATCAGGGGTCGGTGGCCTTCGTCTATTTGAATTTTCAATCTGTAAATGTTTCAGCAGTCAGGTCTCAATTTTACTAGCAATATAATCGGCCGTATTCATGCATTCGTAATGGGAAGTGTCTTACAGCTTGGAGCAGGGAATGGTTTGGGGGCAAACTTTTACTCTACTGATACCCTAGCTACAGGAGTTAAATTACTGTCTTTCTGAGCTGTTCTGTTGTTTTAACATTTGTAGTACAAAACTGTATATTTTGAATTCCCATGTGCATAGATTAAAAAATTATTATAGTTTTGGGTTGAGTTAAATTTCCTATTACTGAAGTATTGACGTTTGTAATATCTTAAGGGCATAGTAGGTAGGATGTCCCTAAAGATAGGAGTTGTGTACAAAAATGGAGTTGGGAAAAAATGCAAAACTTAAGTGTGCCATATTTAACCTTGTTAGGATTAAGGCAGGTAATAAGTAAAATTTGAGAGAGGTATGAAGTAATTCTTAGAGTCAGCTCACCAGGAAATGAAGGAAACTGACCAGTCTAGTGCACATTATATATCACCTCGTGTTTTTATAACAACGGTATTTACCTATATAACTTTATTACAACTTAATTTTTTTAGCAACTTGAAAGTTGTTTAAACAACTTGATAACAGATTTGTTCTATCTATACTTGCTATGTATAAACTCTTCATTTTTATAGAGTAACTGACTTGCTTAAGTAATACTACCTTGAGATGGTGATTCTCAAACTTGGGCACGCATCACGATCACCTAATGGGTTTGTGAAACTCCTGATTGCTGGGCCTCATCCCCAGAGTTGCTGATTCTGGGGTGAGGCCTGAGAATTTGCATTTCTCATAAGTTCCCAGGTGATGCTATGCTGCTGGTCCACACTTTGAGAACTATTACCTTAAGGAATTGGCTTCATTTAAAAAAATTAGGTCATATACATTTTTTGCATATATAAAATATGCAAAAAGGGAGGTTTATTTTCTTAGGAGTTACCTATGTAATTCAGGACTCTGTTTTAGATAGCTCATGAATACTACCTCAGGGAGAACTGAATTTTTTATTCATGCAATGGCATGTATTTAAAATCAGGACTATCATGTCAAAGCAGTTGCAGAAAATCCTCCTTCCCTTTGTTATTTATAAAACTAAAAGCTCTCTGTTGTTTTTTGGGTTTTTTTTGCAATGCAGTAGGTACTTGTGTGCCATTTTCATCCTCGATGACAGACACTTTTCCCATGTGGATCAGAATCAAATGAGGAAAGCATTCTTTCTCAACATCCTGGTTAAAAGGATTTCTGTCAGTGATGTCCTCCAATTAGGAAGTGTTAGCAGGAGACCTTCAAATTCTCCATATCCTAAACACTCCTGGTTGAATGGAAAAAACCTTGAACTCATAGATGGGGAGGGCAGAGTAATGTAGTCCCTGGACTTCTGATGGCATCCGCAGCATAGACATAAGGGCACAGATTGTGAAACCAGACTGACCGGGTATGAATCTCAGTTTTGTCACTCATTAGCTTGAGCAAATGATTGAACTCCTTTGTGACTCAGTTTTCTTATCTGTAAAATAGGAATAATAGTATTTACTTCCTAAAAACAGTAATGAAGGTTAAATGAGTTAGTGTGTGTAACGTGCTTGGAATTGTGCCAGGCACAAAGTAAATGTTAAATAAATGTTACCTTTTACTATCCACAAACAAGTCTCTCTGTGCTCTAACGAAGTTGGCTTAATCTGAAACCCACTGATCTTATTTCCCCGACCAGGGATTGAACCCATACCCTTGGCAGTGAAAGTGTGGACCCCTAATCACTGGACTGCCAGGGAATTCCTGCTCCCACCCCCCCCCCGCCCGCCCTCCCACTGAACTTTTCAATGTCATAATTTTGGAGGCTTCTTGAGGGATAGTTATACAGTTAAATCCATTTTTGCTAGTGGTTCTCAGGCAGGGTGATGTTGCCCCTTGGGATAAATGTCTGGAGACATCTTTGGTTGTCATAACTGGGGGGAGGGAGGGTCGTCAGTGGGTAGCACCTAGTGGCTGGAGGCTGGGGATGCTGTTAAATTCTACAATGCTCAGGACAAGCCACCGCCACCACAAAAAATTACCAAGTCCTAAATGTGCCGGAGTTGAGAAGCCCTGATTTGTGTGCTGTCTGGCGTGAGATTAATATGTGGCTCTTCATCTTGGTGACAGCCTGAATCTGTGGTGTGTTGATAAATATTTAACAACCTGTTTCCAGCCCCACTGATGGGGGTGGAAACAAAGTCCAGATTTGCAGAATTTTGCCAAGTTCCGTGGTGTAAAAGTTCCCACTGTAACCCCTTTCAGGCAACCAACTTTATGTCACTGCACGTAGAATTAGAAAGAGAGAATGTACCAAAACATTACAGTTCCTGGTCACATAGGGGATGGGGGCTCAGGTTGTCCAAGGGGTTCTCCTGTTGGTTCCTTTATGGGGTGCAGAGAAAAGGATAACATTCTTGTTATTACTCCCATCTGCTTGTTTAGTGTTTCTCTAGGGGTGGGATTATGAATTTGAGCATGAGGATGAATAACTTAATTCTGAGTGCCATTGACAGTGTTAATTTCACAAAAAAAGATAAGGTTAAAAAACAAGAGAGAAAAATAGGATGTGGAGGAATGAACAATGGGAAAGGCTGGAGAAGAGTAGAGAGGGAAGAATTGATGTACTGTGTGAGAAGTGACAGTGTCTATTGACAAAAATGTTAACTATTAAGACAATGAATAGAGAAAAATATATAATAGAATACAGTGTTAAAAAAAAATACTATTATCCTGACACATCTCCTCTCCCAACCCTGTATTTTCCCTCTTGACTAATAGCATCATTAGCTACCTGGTCACTCAAGCAAGAAACCTGGGCATCACCCCTAACTTCTCACTCTGACCTCCCCACTTAGAATTGGACACGGAGTCCTATCAGTTCTCCCATCTCCTATCTGTCCCATTATCTTCCTTCTTAGCTCTCAATTTAGGCCCTAATGATTTGTGGCCTGGACTCTTCCAGTAGTTTCCTGATGGCTGCCTGGAATTCTGATTCTCCTCTACAGAATGGTTTTCTGAGTACAGTGGTTAACAGCATAGAACCTGAAGCCAGACTGCCCTGGGTTCCAGTCATTCCATTACTCACTAGCTGTGTGATTTGGAAGTTACTTTACGTCTCCGTCTTAGATCCCTCATCTGTGAAACAGGGATGACACGAGTAGTACCTCATAAGGCTGCTGTGAGGTCTAAAGGAAGTGCTATATGGGAAGTACTTAGAACTGTGCTCTGCGTTACTTTGTTCAAGATTGCAGTTGACAACCCTTCAGCAGTTCTCTAGTCCCACTTACCAGGCAAAGTCCTGCTCAACCATCAGGACTTGGCTCCTGGGTCTATTTCTCATGAAGCCCTGGGTGACTCATTGAGGCAGTTCAACTTTTCTTCCTTCCAGACTTCACCTTGAATCTCTCACTGCACTCAGCACAATAGTGCAGTCACCTGCTTACAGACTTACAGTCGTCCTTCTGGGAAGTGAGCTATTGATACTTGAGAGCAAGGACTGTGGCTTTTTTCTTTTTCTTTTCTTTTTTCTCAATCTTCAAGACCAAGCACTGTGCCTAACCACAGAGTAGATAATTAGAAGCAGTGAACAGTGTTAACTATGTATGAGTGTAAGAAAGGGACAGAAAGGATTCGGAAAAAAAACACCTGTTTCGCCACACTGATTGGATGATGGATGTTTGAACCCTTCTCTGTATTATTTTCATGTGGTTTCTATAATACAAAGTTTTGTTCAAAAAGAATAATTTTATGTATTATTTTTGGCTGCACTGGGTCTTTGTTGCTGCGTGTGGGCTTTCTCTAGTTGTGGCGAGTGGGGGCTGCTGTTCGTTGCGACGTGCGGGCTTCTCATTGCAGTGGCTTCTCTTGTTGAGGAGCGCGGGCTCTCGGCTCGCGGGCTCAGTAGTTGTGGCTCGTGGACTCTAGAGCGCAGGCTCAGTAGTTATGGCACATGGGCTTAGTTGCTCCGCGGCATGTGGGATCTTCCCGGACCAGGGCTCGAACCCGTGTCTCCTGCACTGGCAGGCGGATTCTTAACCACTGCGCCACCAGGGAAGTCCTTGTCATACAAAGTTAAAGATGGCTCCCATGTAGCCATATAAAACTGCCCTTTTCCCCCTTGGTTAAAGTAGACTGGATCCATAAAATGAACTACTGCTTAGCAATAAAAAGGAACAAAAGATTAAATCGTAAAATATGGGTGAGTCCCCAAAACTGTCTACTAAGTAAGTGACACCGACACACAAACATGGATAGACAGAGCTTGCCTGAGTTAGAATGTCATTTCCACCGCTACCGTAGCTGTGTCACATCAGACAAGTGGTTTAACTTCTCTAGGGCTATTTCCTTATCTGTAAAATAAGGATGACAGTAGTACCTACCTCACAGGGCTGACAGGAGAATTAAATGCTCATGTGCTCAATAAGTGTGAGCTAAAGCAGTCATTTCTGTAAACATTCTTTTGACATCCTGGGAGCCCCTTCTGTCCATGACAGGCTGCACTGTTCTCTGGACTCCCGGTGGCTTGTGGCAGGCCACACCTCTCACCTGAGGACCGCACCCCACCCTTCCTTCATACCTCCTCCTGAACCCAGAGGTATGAAGGAACTTTAAAAATTACACCTATTCATTCTTGAAGATCAGGAGACTAAACAGGAAAACAAAAATGGAAGAATTAACTCACTGGAAGGCTCACCCCACAGTTAACCACTAATGTAATAGGGAAGAACCTTTGTATTCTATTACAAGTTAGTCACTAAAGGGCTGTTGCCTGTAAGCTTCAATTATACATAATGGCCCATCTCTGGGAACCCTGCCTCCCAGGTAGTGAGCATTAAGCTAGAATACCTTTTCTTTTAGCTGACAAGAAACATCCTGACCAGGCCCACCTGTGAATGACTGCAAGGAGGAAGAGGAGGCTGACCAGAACCCGGACATGTTTGACTTTGCTCTCTCCCGTTTTAGTATAAAAGAAGCCTGAATGCCAACGCAGGCAGCTGGTTCCTTGGGGTCAGGAGTCCACCATCTTCTCGGTTTGCTGTCTCTCCAGGTAAGTCGTTACTCCTTGCCCCAACCAGTCATCTCTGGGATTCACTGGCCTGTCCTGCAGCGCGCAGCAGGAGCTTGGACTCGGTAACACTAATGTTTTGGTATATACTTTTTAAGACCTTTTCTTAGGCAAATACACCGTATCAGTATGTCTTTCTACTTTTAATTAAAAAACGAGTTCATATTATATAAACTTTATTTCATAACCCATCCTTTTACTTACTAGGGCCCTTCCCCCAGAAACACCCCTCCCACTTGCAGCTTCTACTGGTCAGCCCTTTCCTCGGAACCCCCGGCCCTGCGGGAGACCAGGTTCCGGCCCCACCTGCCAGGCCCGGGGCCGGCCGCCCCGCCCCCTTCCCCGCCCACGCCGCGGCCAGCTTCCATACCCGGCCCCGCACGCCGCGCTCGCGCTCGCTGTCACCGGGGGCCCGTCGGTCGCGGCTCCTCCGTGCGGCCCGTTTCCGGTGGGGCAAGGGCGTCTCCGCGGCGGCCCGGCTCCCGCGCGTTCAGCACCGCCGTCGGTGGCCAGATGCAGGCGGAGCTCGGAGCTCGGGGCGGCCGAGGACGCCGACCCGGCCGCGGCTGGCCTAGCGGGGATGGCGACCGCGAGCGGGCCGGCGCCCCGGCGGCGGTGGCGAGAGGCGGCGGCGGCGGGGATAGAGGCGGCCGCCGGGGCCGCGGCAAGGGCTCCTGGGGCAGCCGAGGAGGAGGAGGAGGAGGAGGAGGAGGAGGTCCGCGAGGCGGCCGCCGAGAGGCAGGAGGCAGGAGGCCGGGGCGCCGGGCCCAGTGCGCCGGTAAGAGGGGACGGCCGGTGGGGTTGTGGGCGGGGTCGGGGTCGCGGCTTCGTGGGAGCGGGGCTGGTGGGGGGTCCGGGCCCCGAGTCAGAAGCCGCGAGCGCCGTGCAGGGCACGCGCGAGCCGGACGGCGGCAGCGCCTGTGCAGGACGGGCGGAGGGCGGTGGGGGCGTGCGCCGGGGTGTGCACGTGGCGCGGGGGGTGGGTGTGCGTCCCTTGCTCCCTGTCTGCTGGGGTGCCCTGGAGGGTCAAGGCCATGGGCTTCCCCAGCCTGCCCAAGAGGTCTTGGCCCAATTATAAAAGAACCTAGCGGCCGCGGCTCTGTGTCCGCAAGTCTAGGGGGCCGTTTGGGTGCGGGTGTCAGTGTGATTAACCCTTTTGGGGTGGGGACAACCAGGGCTTGGTCTCCCAGTGCCTAACCTCCCAGGGAGACATTCCTGTTATTAAGAAGGAAGGGATTTGGGGGTCAGTTTTGTTCACTGCCTGTGCAATGCGTGGCACACAGTAGGCACATAATAAATGTTCATGGAGTGAAAGAATGACCCCGACGAGCTGGACTGGATAGTATTTGGGGGCGGGATCTGATGCATAGCTCTCTCTTTTTTTTTAATAGCATAGTTCTCTTTCATTGTATATGTGTAGGAATCAGGGGTCGGTGGCCTTCGTCTATTTGAATTTTCAATCTGTAAATGTTTCAGCAGTCAGGTCTCAATTTTACTAGCAATATAATCGGCCGTATTCATGCATTCGTAATGGGAAGTGTCTTACAGCTTGGAGCAGGGAATGGTTTGGGGGCAAACTTTTACTCTACTGATACCCTAGCTACAGGAGTTAAATTACTGTCTTTCTGAGCTGTTCTGTTGTTTTAACATTTGTAGTACAAAACTGTATATTTTGAATTCCCATGTGCATAGATTAAAAAATTATTATAGTTTTGGGTTGAGTTAAATTTCCTATTACTGAAGTATTGACGTTTGTAATATCTTAAGGGCATAGTAGGTAGGATGTCCCTAAAGATAGGAGTTGTGTACAAAAATGGAGTTGGGAAAAAATGCAAAACTTAAGTGTGCCATATTTAACCTTGTTAGGATTAAGGCAGGTAATAAGTAAAATTTGAGAGAGGTATGAAGTAATTCTTAGAGTCAGCTCACCAGGAAATGAAGGAAACTGACCAGTCTAGTGCACATTATATATCACCTCGTGTTTTTATAACAACGGTATTTACCTATATAACTTTATTACAACTTAATTTTTTTAGCAACTTGAAAGTTGTTTAAACAACTTGATAACAGATTTGTTCTATCTATACTTGCTATGTATAAACTCTTCATTTTTATAGAGTAACTGACTTGCTTAAGTAATACTACCTTGAGATGGTGATTCTCAAACTTGGGCACGCATCACGATCACCTAATGGGTTTGTGAAACTCCTGATTGCTGGGCCTCATCCCCAGAGTTGCTGATTCTGGGGTGAGGCCTGAGAATTTGCATTTCTCATAAGTTCCCAGGTGATGCTATGCTGCTGGTCCACACTTTGAGAACTATTACCTTAAGGAATTGGCTTCATTTAAAAAAATTAGGTCATATACATTTTTTGCATATATAAAATATGCAAAAAGGGAGGTTTATTTTCTTAGGAGTTACCTATGTAATTCAGGACTCTGTTTTAGATAGCTCATGAATACTACCTCAGGGAGAACTGAATTTTTTATTCATGCAATGGCATGTATTTAAAATCAGGACTATCATGTCAAAGCAGTTGCAGAAAATCCTCCTTCCCTTTGTTATTTATAAAACTAAAAGCTCTCTGTTGTTTTTTGGGTTTTTTTTGCAATGCAGTAGGTACTTGTGTGCCATTTTCATCCTCGATGACAGACACTTTTCCCATGTGGATCAGAATCAAATGAGGAAAGCATTCTTTCTCAACATCCTGGTTAAAAGGATTTCTGTCAGTGATGTCCTCCAATTAGGAAGTGTTAGCAGGAGACCTTCAAATTCTCCATATCCTAAACACTCCTGGTTGAATGGAAAAAACCTTGAACTCATAGATGGGGAGGGCAGAGTAATGTAGTCCCTGGACTTCTGATGGCATCCGCAGCATAGACATAAGGGCACAGATTGTGAAACCAGACTGACCGGGTATGAATCTCAGTTTTGTCACTCATTAGCTTGAGCAAATGATTGAACTCCTTTGTGACTCAGTTTTCTTATCTGTAAAATAGGAATAATAGTATTTACTTCCTAAAAACAGTAATGAAGGTTAAATGAGTTAGTGTGTGTAACGTGCTTGGAATTGTGCCAGGCACAAAGTAAATGTTAAATAAATGTTACCTTTTACTATCCACAAACAAGTCTCTCTGTGCTCTAACGAAGTTGGCTTAATCTGAAACCCACTGATCTTATTTCCCCGACCAGGGATTGAACCCATACCCTTGGCAGTGAAAGTGTGGACCCCTAATCACTGGACTGCCAGGGAATTCCTGCTCCCACCCCCCCCCCGCCCGCCCTCCCACTGAACTTTTCAATGTCATAATTTTGGAGGCTTCTTGAGGGATAGTTATACAGTTAAATCCATTTTTGCTAGTGGTTCTCAGGCAGGGTGATGTTGCCCCTTGGGATAAATGTCTGGAGACATCTTTGGTTGTCATAACTGGGGGGAGGGAGGGTCGTCAGTGGGTAGCACCTAGTGGCTGGAGGCTGGGGATGCTGTTAAATTCTACAATGCTCAGGACAAGCCACCGCCACCACAAAAAATTACCAAGTCCTAAATGTGCCGGAGTTGAGAAGCCCTGATTTGTGTGCTGTCTGGCGTGAGATTAATATGTGGCTCTTCATCTTGGTGACAGCCTGAATCTGTGGTGTGTTGATAAATATTTAACAACCTGTTTCCAGCCCCACTGATGGGGGTGGAAACAAAGTCCAGATTTGCAGAATTTTGCCAAGTTCCGTGGTGTAAAAGTTCCCACTGTAACCCCTTTCAGGCAACCAACTTTATGTCACTGCACGTAGAATTAGAAAGAGAGAATGTACCAAACCATTACAGTTCCTGGTCACATAGGGGATGGGGGCTCAGGTTGTCCAAGGGGTTCTCCTGTTGGTTCCTTTATGGGGTGCAGAGAAAAGGATAACATTCTTGTTATTACTCCCATCTGCTTGTTTAGTGTTTCTCTAGGGGTGGGATTATGAATTTGAGCATGAGGATGAATAACTTAATTCTGAGTGCCATTGACAGTGTTAATTTCACAAAAAAAGATAAGGTTAAAAAAAAAAGAGAGAAAAATAGGATGTGGAGGAATGAACAATGGGAAAGGCTGGAGAAGAGTAGAGAGGGAAGAATTGATGTACTGTGTGAGAAGTGACAGGGTCTATTGACAAAAATGTTAACTATTAAGACAATGAATAGAGAAAAATATATAATAGAATACAGTGTTAAAAAAAATACTATTATCCTGACACATCTCCTCTCCCAACCCTGTATTTTCCCTCTTGACTAATAGCATCATTAGCTACCTGGTCACTCAAGCAAGAAACCTGGGCATCACCCCTAACTTCTCACTCTGACCTCCCCACTTAGAATTGGACACGGAGTCCTATCAGTTCTCCCATCTCCTATCTGTCCCATTATCTTCCTTCTTAGCTCTCAATTTAGGCCCTAATGATTTGTGGCCTGGACTCTTCCAGTAGTTTCCTGATGGCTGCCTGGAATTCTGATTCTCCTCTACAGAATGGTTTTCTGAGTACAGTGGTTAACAGCATAGAAGCTGAAGCCAGACTGCCCTGGGTTCCAATCATTCCATTACTCACTAGCTGTGTGATTTGGAAGTTACTTTACGTCTCCGTCTTAGATCCCTCATCTGTGAAACAGGGATGACTCGAGTAGTACCTCATAAGGCTGCTGTGAGGTCTAAAGGAAGTGCTATATGGGAAGTACTTAGAACTGTGCTCTGCGTTACTTTGTTCAAGATTGCAGTTGACAACCCTTCAGCAGTTCTCTAGTCCCACTTACCAGGCAAAGTCCTGCTCAACCATCAGGACTTGGCTCCTGGGTCTATTTCTCATGAAGCCCTGGGTGACTCATTGAGGCAGTTCAACTTTTCTTCCTTCCAGACTTCACCTTGAATCTCTCACTGCACTCAGCACAATAGTGCAGTCACCTGCTTACAGACTTACAGTCGTCCTTCTGGGAAGTGAGCTATTGATACTTGAGAGCAAGGACTGTGGCTTTTTTCTTTTTCTTTTCTTTTTTCTCAATCTTCAAGACCAAGCACTGTGCCTAACCACAGAGTAGATAATTAGAAGCAGTGAACAGTGTTAACTATGTATGAGTGTAAGAAAGGGACAGAAAGGATTCGGAAAAAAAACACCTGTTTCGCCACACTGATTGGATGATGGATGTTTGAACCCTTCTCTGTATTATTTTCATGTGGTTTCTATAATACAAAGTTTTTTTCAAGAAGAATAATTTTATGTATTATTTTTGGCTGCACTGGGTCTTTGTTGCTGCGTGTGGGCTTTCTCTAGTTGTGGCGAGTGGGGGCTGCTGTTCGTTGCGACGTGCGGGCTTCTCATTGCAGTGGCTTCTCTTGTTGAGGAGCGCGGGCTCTCGGCTCGCGGGCTCAGTAGTTGTGGCTCGTGGACTCTAGAGCGCAGGCTCAGTAGTTATGGCACATGGGCTTAGTTGCTCCGCGGCATGTGGGATCTTCCCGGACCAGGGCTCGAACCCGTGTCTCCTGCACTGGCAGGCGGATTCTTAACCACTGCGCCACCAGGGAAGTCCTTGTCATACAAAGTTAAAAATGGCTCCCATGTATCCATATAAAACTGCCCTTTTCCCCCTTGGTTAAAGTAGACTGGATCCATAAAATGAACTACTGCTTAGCAATAAAAAGGAACAAAAGATTAAATCGTAAAATATGGGTGAGTCCCCAAAACTGTCTACTAAGTAAGTGACACCGACACACAAACATGGATAGACAGAGCTTGCCTGAGTTAGAATGTCATTTCCACCGCTACCGTAGCTGTGTCACATCAGACAAGTGGTTTAACTTCTCTAGGGCTATTTCCTTATCTGTAAAATAAGGATGACAGTAGTACCTACCTCACAGGGCTGACAGGAGAATTAAATGCTCATGTGCTCAATAAGTGTGAGCTAAAGCAGTCATTTCTGTAAACATTCTTTTGACATCCTGGGAGCCCCTTCTGTCCATGACAGGCTGCACTGTTCTCTGGACTCCCGGTGGCTTGTGGCAGGCCACACCTCTCACCTGAGGACCGCACCCCACCCTTCCTTCATACCTCCTCCTGAACCCAGAGGTATGAAGGAACTTTAAAAATTACACCTATTCATTCTTGAAGATCAGGAGACTAAACAGGAAAAAAAAATGGAAGAATTAACTCACTGGAAGGCTCACCCCACAGTTAACCACTAATGTAATAGGGAAGAACCTTTGTATTCTATTACAAGTTAGTCACTAAAGGGCTGTTGCCTGTAAGCTTCAATTATACATAATGGCCCATCTCTGGGAACCCTGCCTCCCAGGTAGTGAGCATTAAGCTAGAATACCTTTTCTTTTAGCTGACAAGAAACATCCTGACCAGGCCCACCTGTGAATGACTGCAAGGAGGAAGAGGAGGCTGACCAGAACCCGGACATGTTTGACTTTGCTCTCTCCCGTTTTAGTATAAAAGAAGCCTGAATGCCAACGCAGGCAGCTGGTTCCTTGGGGTCAGGAGTCCACCATCTTCTCGGTTTGCTGTCTCTCCAGGTAAGTCGTTACTCCTTGCCCCAACCAGTCATCTCTGGGATTCACTGGCCTGTCCTGCAGCGCGCAGCAGGAGCTTGGACTCGGTAACACTAATGTTTTGGTATATACTTTTTAAGACCTTTTCTTAGGCAAATACACCGTATCAGTATGTCTTTCTACTTTTAATTAAAAAACGAGTTCATATTATATAAACTTTATTTCATAACCCATCCTTTTACTTACTAGGGCCCTTCCCCCAGAAACACCCCTCCCACTTGCAGCTTCTACTGGTCAGCCCTTTCCTCGGAACCCCCGGCCCTGCGGGAGACCAGGTTCCGGCCCCACCTGCCAGGCCCGGGGCCGGCCGCCCCGCCCCCTTCCCCGCCCACGCCCCCCCCGCCCCGCCGCACCCCACCCCGCCCCCGCCGCGGCCAGCTTCCATACCCGGCCCCGCACGCCGCGCTCGCGCTCGCTGTCACCGGGGGCCCGTCGGTCGCGGCTCCTCCGTGCGGCCCGTTTCCGGTGGGGCAAGGGCGTCTCCGCGGCGGCCCGGCTCCCGCGCGTTCAGCACCGCCGTCGGTGGCCAGATGCAGGCGGAGCTCGGAGCTCGGGGCGGCCGAGGACGCCGACCCGGCCGCGGCTGGCCTAGCGGGGATGGCGACCGCGAGCGGGCCGGCGCCCCGGCGGCGGTGGCGAGAGGCGGCGGCGGCGGGGATAGAGGCGGCCGCCGGGGCCGCGGCAAGGGCTCCTGGGGCAGCCGAGGAGGAGGAGGAGGAGGAGGAGGAGGAGGTCCGCGAGGCGGCCGCCGAGAGGCAGGAGGCAGGAGGCCGGGGCGCCGGGCCCAGTGCGCCGGTAAGAGGGGACGGCCGGTGGGGTTGTGGGCGGGGTCGGCGTCGCGGCTTCGTGGGAGCGGGGCTGGTGGGGGGTCCGGGCCCCGAGTCAGAAGCCGCGAGCGCCGTGCAGGGCACGCGCGAGCCGGACGGCGGCAGCGCCTGTGCAGGACGGGCGGAGGGCGGTGGGGGCGTGCGCCGGGGTGTGCACGTGGCGCGGGGGGTGGGTGTGCGTCCCTTGCTCCCTGTCTGCTGGGGTGCCCTGGAGGGTCAAGGCCATGGGCTTCCCCAGCCTGCCCAAGAGGTCTTGGCCCAATTATAAAAGAACCTAGCGGCCGCGGCTCTGTGTCCGCAAGTCTAGGGGGCCGTTTGGGTGCGGGTGTCAGTGTGATTAACCCTTTTGGGGTGGGGACAACCAGGGCTTGGTCTCCCAGTGCCTAACCTCCCAGGGAGACATTCCTGTTATTAAGAAGGAAGGGATTTGGGGGTCAGTTTTGTTCACTGCCTGTGCAATGCGTGGCACACAGTAGGCACATAATAAATGTTCATGGAGTGAAAGAATGACCCCGACGAGCTGGACTGGATAGTATTTGGGGGCGGGATCTGATGCATAGCTCTCTCTTTTTTTTTAATAGCATAGTTCTCTTTCATTGTATATGTGTAGGAATCAGGGGTCGGTGGCCTTCGTCTATTTGAATTTTCAATCTGTAAATGTTTCAGCAGTCAGGTCTCAATTTTACTAGCAATATAATCGGCCGTATTCATGCATTCGTAATGGGAAGTGTCTTACAGCTTGGAGCAGGGAATGGTTTGGGGGCAAACTTTTACTCTACTGATACCCTAGCTACAGGAGTTAAATTACTGTCTTTCTGAGCTGTTCTGTTGTTTTAACATTTGTAGTACAAAACTGTATATTTTGAATTCCCATGTGCATAGATTAAAAAATTATTATAGTTTTGGGTTGAGTTAAATTTCCTATTACTGAAGTATTGACGTTTGTAATATCTTAAGGGCATAGTAGGTAGGATGTCCCTAAAGATAGGAGTTGTGTACAAAAATGGAGTTGGGAAAAAATGCAAAACTTAAGTGTGCCATATTTAACCTTGTTAGGATTAAGGCAGGTAATAAGTAAAATTTGAGAGAGGTATGAAGTAATTCTTAGAGTCAGCTCACCAGGAAATGAAGGAAACTGACCAGTCTAGTGCACATTATATATCACCTCGTGTTTTTATAACAACGGTATTTACCTATATAACTTTATTACAACTTAATTTTTTTAGCAACTTGAAAGTTGTTTAAACAACTTGATAACAGATTTGTTCTATCTATACTTGCTATGTATAAACTCTTCATTTTTATAGAGTAACTGACTTGCTTAAGTAATACTACCTTGAGATGGTGATTCTCAAACTTGGGCACGCATCACGATCACCTAATGGGTTTGTGAAACTCCTGATTGCTGGGCCTCATCCCCAGAGTTGCTGATTCTGGGGTGAGGCCTGAGAATTTGCATTTCTCATAAGTTCCCAGGTGATGCTATGCTGCTGGTCCACACTTTGAGAACTATTACCTTAAGGAATTGGCTTCATTTAAAAAAATTAGGTCATATACATTTTTTGCATATATAAAATATGCAAAAAGGGAGGTTTATTTTCTTAGGAGTTACCTATGTAATTCAGGACTCTGTTTTAGATAGCTCATGAATACTACCTCAGGGAGAACTGAATTTTTTATTCATGCAATGGCATGTATTTAAAATCAGGACTATCATGTCAAAGCAGTTGCAGAAAATCCTCCTTCCCTTTGTTATTTATAAAACTAAAAGCTCTCTGTTGTTTTTTGGGTTTTTTTTGCAATGCAGTAGGTACTTGTGTGCCATTTTCATCCTCGATGACAGACACTTTTCCCATGTGGATCAGAATCAAATGAGGAAAGCATTCTTTCTCAACATCCTGGTTAAAAGGATTTCTGTCAGTGATGTCCTCCAATTAGGAAGTGTTAGCAGGAGACCTTCAAATTCTCCATATCCTAAACACTCCTGGTTGAATGGAAAAAACCTTGAACTCATAGATGGGGAGGGCAGAGTAATGTAGTCCCTGGACTTCTGATGGCATCCGCAGCATAGACATAAGGGCACAGATTGTGAAACCAGACTGACCGGGTATGAATCTCAGTTTTGTCACTCATTAGCTTGAGCAAATGATTGAACTCCTTTGTGACTCAGTTTTCTTATCTGTAAAATAGGAATAATAGTATTTACTTCCTAAAAACAGTAATGAAGGTTAAATGAGTTAGTGTGTGTAACGTGCTTGGAATTGTGCCAGGCACAAAGTAAATGTTAAATAAATGTTACCTTTTACTATCCACAAACAAGTCTCTCTGTGCTCTAACGAAGTTGGCTTAATCTGAAACCCACTGATCTTATTTCCCCGACCAGGGATTGAACCCATACCCTTGGCAGTGAAAGTGTGGACCCCTAATCACTGGACTGCCAGGGAATTCCTGCTCCCACCCCCCCCCCCGCCCGCCCTCCCACTGAACTTTTCAATGTCATAATTTTGGAGGCTTCTTGAGGGATAGTTATACAGTTAAATCCATTTTTGCTAGTGGTTCTCAGGCAGGGTGATGTTGCCCCTTGGGATAAATGTCTGGAGACATCTTTGGTTGTCATAACTGGGGGGAGGGAGGGTCGTCAGTGGGTAGCACCTAGTGGCTGGAGGCTGGGGATGCTGTTAAATTCTACAATGCTCAGGACAAGCCACCGCCACCACAAAAAATTACCAAGTCCTAAATGTGCCGGAGTTGAGAAGCCCTGATTTGTGTGCTGTCTGGCGTGAGATTAATATGTGGCTCTTCATCTTGGTGACAGCCTGAATCTGTGGTGTGTTGATAAATATTTAACAACCTGTTTCCAGCCCCACTGATGGGGGTGGAAACAAAGTCCAGATTTGCAGAATTTTGCCAAGTTCCGTGGTGTAAAAGTTCCCACTGTAACCCCTTTCAGGCAACCAACTTTATGTCACTGCACGTAGAATTAGAAAGAGAGAATGTACCAAAACATTACAGTTCCTGGTCACATAGGGGATGGGGGCTCAGGTTGTCCAAGGGGTTCTCCTGTTGGTTCCTTTATGGGGTGCAGAGAAAAGGATAACATTCTTGTTATTACTCCCATCTGCTTGTTTAGTGTTTCTCTAGGGGTGGGATTATGAATTTGAGCATGAGGATGAATAACTTAATTCTGAGTGCCATTGACAGTGTTAATTTCACAAAAAAAGATAAGGTTAAAAAACAAGAGAGAAAAATAGGATGTGGAGGAATGAACAATGGGAAAGGCTGGAGAAGAGTAGAGAGGGAAGAATTGATGTACTGTGTGAGAAGTGACAGTGTCTATTGACAAAAATGTTAACTATTAAGACAATGAATAGAGAAAAATATATAATAGAATACAGTGTTAAAAAAAATACTATTATCCTGACACATCTCCTCTCCCAACCCTGTATTTTCCCTCTTGACTAATAGCATCATTAGCTACCTGGTCACTCAAGCAAGAAACCTGGGCATCACCCCTAACTTCTCACTCTGACCTCCCCACTTAGAATTGGACACGGAGTCCTATCAGTTCTCCCATCTCCTATCTGTCCCATTATCTTCCTTCTTAGCTCTCAATTTAGGCCCTAATGATTTGTGGCCTGGACTCTTCCAGTAGTTTCCTGATGGCTGCCTGGAATTCTGATTCTCCTCTACAGAATGGTTTTCTGAGTACAGTGGTTAACAGCATAGAAGCTGAAGCCAGACTGCCCTGGGTTCCAATCATTCCATTACTCACTAGCTGTGTGATTTGGAAGTTACTTTACGTCTCCGTCTTAGATCCCTCATCTGTGAAACAGGGATGACTCGAGTAGTACCTCATAAGGCTGCTGTGAGGTCTAAAGGAAGTGCTATATGGGAAGTACTTAGAACTGTGCTCTGCGTTACTTTGTTCAAGATTGCAGTTGACAACCCTTCAGCAGTTCTCTAGTCCCACTTACCAGGCAAAGTCCTGCTCAACCATCAGGACTTGGCTCCTGGGTCTATTTCTCATGAAGCCCTGGGTGACTCATTGAGGCAGTTCAACTTTTCTTCCTTCCAGACTTCACCTTGAATCTCTCACTGCACTCAGCACAATAGTGCAGTCACCTGCTTACAGACTTACAGTCGTCCTTCTGGGAAGTGAGCTATTGATACTTGAGAGCAAGGACTGTGGCTTTTTTCTTTTTCTTTTCTTTTTTCTCAATCTTCAAGACCAAGCACTGTGCCTAACCACAGAGTAGATAATTAGAAGCAGTGAACAGTGTTAACTATGTATGAGTGTAAGAAAGGGACAGAAAGGATTCGGAAAAAAAACACCTGTTTCGCCACACTGATTGGATGATGGATGTTTGAACCCTTCTCTGTATTATTTTCATGTGGTTTCTATAATACAAAGTTTTTTTCAAGAAGAATAATTTTATGTATTATTTTTGGCTGCATTGGGTCTTTGTTGCTGCGTGTGGGCTTTCTCTAGTTGTGGCGAGTGGGGGCTGCTGTTCGTTGCGACGTGCGGGCTTCTCATTGCAGTGGCTTCTCTTGTTGAGGAGCGCGGGCTCTCGGCTCGCGGGCTCAGTAGTTGTGGCTCGTGGACTCTAGAGCGCAGGCTCAGTAGTTATGGCACATGGGCTTAGTTGCTCCGCGGCATGTGGGATCTTCCCGGACCAGGGCTCGAACCCGTGTCTCCTGCACTGGCAGGCGGATTCTTAACCACTGCGCCACCAGGGAAGTCCTTGTCATACAAAGTTAAAAATGGCTCCCATGTATCCATATAAAACTGCCCTTTTCCCCCTTGGTTAAAGTAGACTGGATCCATAAAATGAACTACTGCTTAGCAATAAAAAGGAACAAAAGATTAAATCGTAAAATATGGGTGAGTCCCCAAAACTGTCTACTAAGTAAGTGACACCGACACACAAACATGGATAGACAGAGCTTGCCTGAGTTAGAATGTCATTTCCACCGCTACCGTAGCTGTGTCACATCAGACAAGTGGTTTAACTTCTCTAGGGCTATTTCCTTATCTGTAAAATAAGGATGACAGTAGTACCTACCTCACAGGGCTGACAGGAGAATTAAATGCTCATGTGCTCAATAAGTGTGAGCTAAAGCAGTCATTTCTGTAAACATTCTTTTGACATCCTGGGAGCCCCTTCTGTCCATGACAGGCTGCACTGTTCTCTGGACTCCCGGTGGCTTGTGGCAGGCCACACCTCTCACCTGAGGACCGCACCCCACCCTTCCTTCATACCTCCTCCTGAACCCAGAGGTATGAAGGAACTTTAAAAATTACACCTATTCATTCTTGAAGATCAGGAGACTAAACAGGAAAAAAAAAATGGAAGAATTAACTCACTGGAAGGCTCACCCCACAGTTAACCACTAATGTAATAGGGAAGAACCTTTGTATTCTATTACAAGTTAGTCACTAAAGGGCTGTTGCCTGTAAGCTTCAATTATACATAATGGCCCATCTCTGGGAACCCTGCCTCCCAGGTAGTGAGCATTAAGCTAGAATACCTTTTCTTTTAGCTGACAAGAAACATCCTGACCAGGCCCACCTGTGAATGACTGCAAGGAGGAAGAGGAGGCTGACCAGAACCCGGACATGTTTGACTTTGCTCTCTCCCGTTTTAGTATAAAAGAAGCCTGAATGCCAACGCAGGCAGCTGGTTCCTTGGGGTCAGGAGTCCACCATCTTCTCGGTTTGCTGTCTCTCCAGGTAAGTCGTTACTCCTTGCCCCAACCAGTCATCTCTGGGATTCACTGGCCTGTCCTGCAGCGCGCAGCAGGAGCTTGGACTCGGTAACACTAATGTTTTGGTATATACTTTTTAAGACCTTTTCTTAGGCAAATACACCGTATCAGTATGTCTTTCTACTTTTAATTAAAAAACGAGTTCATATTATATAAACTTTATTTCATAACCCATCCTTTTACTTACTAGGGCCCTTCCCCCAGAAACACCCCTCCCACTTGCAGCTTCTACTGGTCAGCCCTTTCCTCGGAACCCCCGGCCCTGCGGGAGACCAGGTTCCGGCCCCACCTGCCAGGCCCGGGGCCGGCCGCCCCGCCCCCTTCCCCGCCCACGCCCCCCCGGCCCGCCCCACCCCACCCCGCCCCCGCCGCGGCCAGCTTCCATACCCGGCCCCGCACGCCGCGCTCGCGCTCGCTGTCACCGGGGGCCCGTCGGTCACGGCTCCGGCTCCTCCGTGCGGCCCGTTTCCGGTGGGGCAAGGGCGTCTCCGCGGCGGCCCGGCTCCCGCGCGTTCAGCACCGCCGTCGGTGGCCAGATGCAGGCGGAGCTCGGAGCTCGGGGCGGCCGAGGACGCCGACCCGGCCGCGGCTGGCCTAGCGGGGATGGCGACCGCGAGCGGGCCGGCGCCCCGGCGGCGGTGGCGAGAGGCGGCGGCGGCGGGGATAGAGGCGGCCGCCGGGGCCGCGGCAAGGGCTCCTGGGGCAGCCGAGGAGGAGGAGGAGGAGGAGGAGGAGGTCCGCGAGGCGGCCGCCGAGAGGCAGGAGGCAGGAGGCCGGGGCGCCGGGCCCAGTGCGCCGGTAAGAGGGGACGGCCGGTGGGGTTGTGGGCGGGGTCGGGGTCGCGGCTTCGTGGGAGCGGGGCTGGTGGGGGGTCCGGGCCCCGAGTCAGAAGCCGCGAGCGCCGTGCAGGGCACGCGCGAGCCGGACGGCGGCAGCGCCTGTGCAGGACGGGCGGAGGGCGGTGGGGGCGTGCGCCGGGGTGTGCACGTGGCGCGGGGGGTGGGTGTGCGTCCCTTGCTCCCTGTCTGCTGGGGTGCCCTGGAGGGTCAAGGCCATGGGCTTCCCCAGCCTGCCCAAGAGGTCTTGGCCCAATTATAAAAGAACCTAGCGGCCGCGGCTCTGTGTCCGCAAGTCTAGGGGGCCTTTTGGGTGCGGGTGTCAGTGTGATTAACCCTTTTGGGGTGGGGACAACCAGGGCTTGGTCTCCCAGTGCCTAACCTCCCAGGGAGACATTCCTGTTATTAAGAAGGAAGGGATTTGGGGGTCAGTTTTGTTCACTGCCTGTGCAATGCGTGGCACACAGTAGGCACATAATAAATGTTCATGGAGTGAAAGAATGACCCCGACGAGCTGGACTGGATAGTATTTGGGGGCGGGATCTGATGCATAGCTCTCTCTTTTTTTTTAATAGCATAGTTCTCTTTCATTGTATATGTGTAGGAATCAGGGGTCGGTGGCCTTCGTCTATTTGAATTTTCAATCTGTAAATGTTTCAGCAGTCAGGTCTCAATTTTACTAGCAATATAATCGGCCGTATTCATGCATTCGTAATGGGAAGTGTCTTACAGCTTGGAGCAGGGAATGGTTTGGGGGCAAACTTTTACTCTACTGATACCCTAGCTACAGGAGTTAAATTACTGTCTTTCTGAGCTGTTCTGTTGTTTTAACATTTGTAGTACAAAACTGTATATTTTGAATTCCCATGTGCATAGATTAAAAAATTATTATAGTTTTGGGTTGAGTTAAATTTCCTATTACTGAAGTATTGACGTTTGTAATATCTTAAGGGCATAGTAGGTAGGATGTCCCTAAAGATAGGAGTTGTGTACAAAAATGGAGTTGGGAAAAAATGCAAAACTTAAGTGTGCCATATTTAACCTTGTTAGGATTAAGGCAGGTAATAAGTAAAATTTGAGAGAGGTATGAAGTAATTCTTAGAGTCAGCTCACCAGGAAATGAAGGAAACTGACCAGTCTAGTGCACATTATATATCACCTCGTGTTTTTATAACAACGGTATTTACCTATATAACTTTATTACAACTTAATTTTTTTAGCAACTTGAAAGTTGTTTAAACAACTTGATAACAGATTTGTTCTATCTATACTTGCTATGTATAAACTCTTCATTTTTATAGAGTAACTGACTTGCTTAAGTAATACTACCTTGAGATGGTGATTCTCAAACTTGGGCACGCATCACGATCACCTAATGGGTTTGTGAAACTCCTGATTGCTGGGCCTCATCCCCAGAGTTGCTGATTCTGGGGTGAGGCCTGAGAATTTGCATTTCTCATAAGTTCCCAGGTGATGCTATGCTGCTGGTCCACACTTTGAGAACTATTACCTTAAGGAATTGGCTTCATTTAAAAAAATTAGGTCATATACATTTTTTGCATATATAAAATATGCAAAAAGGGAGGTTTATTTTCTTAGGAGTTACCTATGTAATTCAGGACTCTGTTTTAGATAGCTCATGAATACTACCTCAGGGAGAACTGAATTTTTTATTCATGCAATGGCATGTATTTAAAATCAGGACTATCATGTCAAAGCAGTTGCAGAAAATCCTCCTTCCCTTTGTTATTTATAAAACTAAAAGCTCTCTGTTGTTTTTTGGGTTTTTTTTGCAATGCAGTAGGTACTTGTGTGCCATTTTCATCCTCGATGACAGACACTTTTCCCATGTGGATCAGAATCAAATGAGGAAAGCATTCTTTCTCAACATCCTGGTTAAAAGGATTTCTGTCAGTGATGTCCTCCAATTAGGAAGTGTTAGCAGGAGACCTTCAAATTCTCCATATCCTAAACACTCCTGGTTGAATGGAAAAAACCTTGAACTCATAGATGGGGAGGGCAGAGTAATGTAGTCCCTGGACTTCTGATGGCATCCGCAGCATAGACATAAGGGCACAGATTGTGAAACCAGACTGACCGGGTATGAATCTCAGTTTTGTCACTCATTAGCTTGAGCAAATGATTGAACTCCTTTGTGACTCAGTTTTCTTATCTGTAAAATAGGAATAATAGTATTTACTTCCTAAAAACAGTAATGAAGGTTAAATGAGTTAGTGTGTGTAACGTGCTTGGAATTGTGCCAGGCACAAAGTAAATGTTAAATAAATGTTACCTTTTACTATCCACAAACAAGTCTCTCTGTGCTCTAACGAAGTTGCCTTAATCTGAAACCCACTGATCTTATTTCCCCGACCAGGGATTGAACCCATACCCTTGGCAGTGAAAGTGTGGAACCCTAATCACTGGACTGCCAGGGAATTCCTGCTCCCACCCCCGCCCCCCGCCCGCCCTCCCACTGAACTTTTCAATGTCATAATTTTGGAGGCTTCTTGAGGGATAGTTATACAGTTAAATCCATTTTTGCTAGTGGTTCTCAGGCAGGGTGATGTTGCCCCTTGGGATAAATGTCTGGAGACATCTTTGGTTGTCATAACTGGGGGGAGGGAGGGTCGTCAGTGGGTAGCACCTAGTGGCTGGAGGCTGGGGATGCTGTTAAATTCTACAATGCTCAGGACAAGCCACCGCCACCACAAAAAATTACCAAGTCCTAAATGTGCCGGAGTTGAGAAGCCCTGATTTGTGTGCTGTCTGGCGTGAGATTAATATGTGGCTCTTCATCTTGGTGACAGCCTGAATCTGTGGTGTGTTGATAAATATTTAACAACCTGTTTCCAGCCCCACTGATGGGGGTGGAAACAAAGTCCAGATTTGCAGAATTTTGCCAAGTTCCGTGGTGTAAAAGTTCCCACTGTAACCCCTTTCAGGCAACCAACTTTATGTCACTGCACGTAGAATTAGAAAGAGAGAATGTACCAAACCATTACAGTTCCTGGTCACATAGGGGATGGGGGCTCAGGTTGTCCAAGGGGTTCTCCTGTTGGTTCCTTTATGGGGTGCAGAGAAAAGGATAACATTCTTGTTATTACTCCCATCTGCTTGTTTAGTGTTTCTCTAGGGGTGGGATTATGAATTTGAGCATGAGGATGAATAACTTAATTCTGAGTGCCATTGACAGTGTTAATTTCACAAAAAAAGATAAGGTTAAAAAACAAGAGAGAAAAATAGGATGTGGAGGAATGAACAATGGGAAAGGCTGGAGAAGAGTAGAGAGGGAAGAATTGATGTACTGTGTGAGAAGTGACAGTGTCTATTGACAAAAATGTTAACTATTAAGACAATGAATAGAGAAAAATATATAATAGAATACAGTGTTAAAAAAAAATACTATTATCCTGACACATCTCCTCTCCCAACCCTGTATTTTCCCTCTTGACTAATAGCATCATTAGCTACCTGGTCACTCAAGCAAGAAACCTGGGCATCACCCCTAACTTCTCACTCTGACCTCCCCACTTAGAATTGGACACGGAGTCCTATCAGTTCTCCCATCTCCTATCTGTCCCATTATCTTCCTTCTTAGCTCTCAATTTAGGCCCTAATGATTTGTGGCCTGGACTCTTCCAGTAGTTTCCTGATGGCTGCCTGGAATTCTGATTCTCCTCTACAGAATGGTTTTCTGAGTACAGTGGTTAACAGCATAGAAGCTGAAGCCAGACTGCCCTGGGTTCCAATCATTCCATTACTCACTAGCTGTGTGATTTGGAAGTTACTTTACGTCTCCGTCTTAGATCCCTCATCTGTGAAACAGGGATGACTCGAGTAGTACCTCATAAGGCTGCTGTGAGGTCTAAAGGAAGTGCTATATGGGAAGTACTTAGAACTGTGCTCTGCGTTACTTTGTTCAAGATTGCAGTTGACAACCCTTCAGCAGTTCTCTAGTCCCACTTACCAGGCAAAGTCCTGCTCAACCATCAGGACTTGGCTCCTGGGTCTATTTCTCATGAAGCCCTGGGTGACTCATTGAGGCAGTTCAACTTTTCTTCCTTCCAGACTTCACCTTGAATCTCTCACTGCACTCAGCACAATAGTGCAGTCACCTGCTTACAGACTTACAGTCGTCCTTCTGGGAAGTGAGCTATTGATACTTGAGAGCAAGGACTGTGGCTTTTTTCTTTTTCTTTTCTTTTTTCTCAATCTTCAAGACCAAGCACTGTGCCTAACCACAGAGTAGATAATTAGAAGCAGTGAACAGTGTTAACTATGTATGAGTGTAAGAAAGGGACAGAAAGGATTCGGAAAAAAAACACCTGTTTCGCCACACTGATTGGATGATGGATGTTTGAACCCTTCTCTGTATTATTTTCATGTGGTTTCTATAATACAAAGTTTTTTTCAAGAAGAATAATTTTATGTATTATTTTTGGCTGCATTGGGTCTTTGTTGCTGCGTGTGGGCTTTCTCTAGTTGTGGCGAGTGGGGGCTGCTGTTCGTTGCGACGTGCGGGCTTCTCATTGCAGTGGCTTCTCTTGTTGAGGAGCGCGGGCTCTCGGCTCGCGGGCTCAGTAGTTGTGGCTCGTGGACTCTAGAGCGCAGGCTCAGTAGTTATGGCACATGGGCTTAGTTGCTCCGCGGCATGTGGGATCTTCCCGGACCAGGGCTCGAACCCGTGTCTCCTGCACTGGCAGGCGGATTCTTAACCACTGCGCCACCAGGGAAGTCCTTGTCATACAAAGTTAAAAATGGCTCCCATGTATCCATATAAAACTGCCCTTTTCCCCCTTGGTTAAAGTAGACTGGATCCATAAAATGAACTACTGCTTAGCAATAAAAAGGAACAAAAGATTAAATCGTAAAATATGGGTGAGTCCCCAAAACTGTCTACTAAGTAAGTGACACCGACACACAAACATGGATAGACAGAGCTTGCCTGAGTTAGAATGTCATTTCCACCGCTACCGTAGCTGTGTCACATCAGACAAGTGGTTTAACTTCTCTAGGGCTATTTCCTTATCTGTAAAATAAGGATGACAGTAGTACCTACCTCACAGGGCTGACAGGAGAATTAAATGCTCATGTGCTCAATAAGTGTGAGCTAAAGCAGTCATTTCTGTAAACATTCTTTTGACATCCTGGGAGCCCCTTCTGTCCATGACAGGCTGCACTGTTCTCTGGACTCCCGGTGGCTTGTGGCAGGCCACACCTCTCACCTGAGGACCGCACCCCACCCTTCCTTCATACCTCCTCCTGAACCCAGAGGTATGAAGGAACTTTAAAAATTACACCTATTCATTCTTGAAGATCAGGAGACTAAACAGGAAAAAAAAAATGGAAGAATTAACTCACTGGAAGGCTCACCCCACAGTTAACCACTAATGTAATAGGGAAGAACCTTTGTATTCTATTACAAGTTAGTCACTAAAGGGCTGTTGCCTGTAAGCTTCAATTATACATAATGGCCCATCTCTGGGAACCCTGCCTCCCAGGTAGTGAGCATTAAGCTAGAATACCTTTTCTTTTAGCTGACAAGAAACATCCTGACCAGGCCCACCTGTGAATGACTGCAAGGAGGAAGAGGAGGCTGACCAGAACCCGGACATGTTTGACTTTGCTCTCTCCCGTTTTAGTATAAAAGAAGCCTGAATGCCAACGCAGGCAGCTGGTTCCTTGGGGTCAGGAGTCCACCATCTTCTCGGTTTGCTGTCTCTCCAGGTAAGTCGTTACTCCTTGCCCCAACCAGTCATCTCTGGGATTCACTGGCCTGTCCTGCAGCGCGCAGCAGGAGCTTGGACTCGGTAACACTAATGTTTTGGTATATACTTTTTAAGACCTTTTCTTAGGCAAATACACCGTATCAGTATGTCTTTCTACTTTTAATTAAAAAACGAGTTCATATTATATAAACTTTATTTCATAACCCATCCTTTTACTTACTAGGGCCCTTCCCCCAGAAACACCCCTCCCACTTGCAGCTTCTACTGGTCAGCCCTTTCCTCGGAACCCCCGGCCCTGCGGGAGACCAGGTTCCGGCCCCACCTGCCAGGCCCGGGGCCGGCCGCCCCGCCCCCTTCCCCGCCCACGCCCCCCCGGCCCGCCCCACCCCACCCCGCCCCCGCCGCGGCCAGCTTCCATACCCGGCCCCGCACGCCGCGCTCGCGCTCGCTGTCACCGGGGGCCCGTCGGTCACGGCTCCGGCTCCTCCGTGCGGCCCGTTTCCGGTGGGGCAAGGGCGTCTCCGCGGCGGCCCGGCTCCCGCGCGTTCAGCACCGCCGTCGGTGGCCAGATGCAGGCGGAGCTCGGAGCTCGGGGCGGCCGAGGACGCCGACCCGGCCGCGGCTGGCCTAGCGGGGATGGCGACCGCGAGCGGGCCGGCGCCCCGGCGGCGGTGGCGAGAGGCGGCGGCGGCGGGGATAGAGGCGGCCGCCGGGGCCGCGGCAAGGGCTCCTGGGGCAGCCGAGGAGGAGGAGGAGGAGGAGGAGGAGGTCCGCGAGGCGGCCGCCGAGAGGCAGGAGGCAGGAGGCCGGGGCGCCGGGCCCAGTGCGCCGGTAAGAGGGGACGGCCGGTGGGGTTGTGGGCGGGGTCGGGGTCGCGGCTTCGTGGGAGCGGGGCTGGTGGGGGGTCCGGGCCCCGAGTCAGAAGCCGCGAGCGCCGTGCAGGGCACGCGCGAGCCGGACGGCGGCAGCGCCTGTGCAGGACGGGCGGAGGGCGGTGGGGGCGTGCGCCGGGGTGTGCACGTGGCGCGGGGGGTGGGTGTGCGTCCCTTGCTCCCTGTCTGCTGGGGTGCCCTGGAGGGTCAAGGCCATGGGCTTCCCCAGCCTGCCCAAGAGGTCTTGGCCCAATTATAAAAGAACCTAGCGGCCGCGGCTCTGTGTCCGCAAGTCTAGGGGGCCTTTTGGGTGCGGGTGTCAGTGTGATTAACCCTTTTGGGGTGGGGACAACCAGGGCTTGGTCTCCCAGTGCCTAACCTCCCAGGGAGACATTCCTGTTATTAAGAAGGAAGGGATTTGGGGGTCAGTTTTGTTCACTGCCTGTGCAATGCGTGGCACACAGTAGGCACATAATAAATGTTGATGGAGTGAAAGAATGACCCCGACGAGCTGGACTGGATAGTATTTGGGGGCGGGATCTGATGCATAGCTCTCTCTTTTTTTTTAATAGCATAGTTCTCTTTCATTGTATATGTGTAGGAATCAGGGGTCGGTGGCCTTCGTCTATTTGAATTTTCAATCTGTAAATGTTTCAGCAGTCAGGTCTCAATTTTACTAGCAATATAATCGGCCGTATTCATGCATTCGTAATGGGAAGTGTCTTACAGCTTGGAGCAGGGAATGGTTTGGGGGCAAACTTTTACTCTACTGATACCCTAGCTACAGGAGTTAAATTACTGTCTTTCTGAGCTGTTCTGTTGTTTTAACATTTGTAGTACAAAACTGTATATTTTGAATTCCCATGTGCATAGATTAAAAAATTATTATAGTTTTGGGTTGAGTTAAATTTCCTATTACTGAAGTATTGACGTTTGTAATATCTTAAGGGCATAGTAGGTAGGATGTCCCTAAAGATAGGAGTTGTGTACAAAAATGGAGTTGGGAAAAAATGCAAAACTTAAGTGTGCCATATTTAACCTTGTTAGGATTAAGGCAGGTAATAAGTAAAATTTGAGAGAGGTATGAAGTAATTCTTAGAGTCAGCTCACCAGGAAATGAAGGAAACTGACCAGTCTAGTGCACATTATATATCACCTCGTGTTTTTATAACAACGGTATTTACCTATATAACTTTATTACAACTTAATTTTTTTAGCAACTTGAAAGTTGTTTAAACAACTTGATAACAGATTTGTTCTATCTATACTTGCTATGTATAAACTCTTCATTTTTATAGAGTAACTGACTTGCTTAAGTAATACTACCTTGAGATGGTGATTCTCAAACTTGGGCACGCATCACGATCACCTAATGGGTTTGTGAAACTCCTGATTGCTGGGCCTCATCCCCAGAGTTGCTGATTCTGGGGTGAGGCCTGAGAATTTGCATTTCTCATAAGTTCCCAGGTGATGCTATGCTGCTGGTCCACACTTTGAGAACTATTACCTTAAGGAATTGGCTTCATTTAAAAAAATTAGGTCATATACATTTTTTGCATATATAAAATATGCAAAAAGGGAGGTTTATTTTCTTAGGAGTTACCTATGTAATTCAGGACTCTGTTTTAGATAGCTCATGAATACTACCTCAGGGAGAACTGAATTTTTTATTCATGCAATGGCATGTATTTAAAATCAGGACTATCATGTCAAAGCAGTTGCAGAAAATCCTCCTTCCCTTTGTTATTTATAAAACTAAAAGCTCTCTGTTGTTTTTTGGGTTTTTTTTGCAATGCAGTAGGTACTTGTGTGCCATTTTCATCCTCGATGACAGACACTTTTCCCATGTGGATCAGAATCAAATGAGGAAAGCATTCTTTCTCAACATCCTGGTTAAAAGGATTTCTGTCAGTGATGTCCTCCAATTAGGAAGTGTTAGCAGGAGACCTTCAAATTCTCCATATCCTAAACACTCCTGGTTGAATGGAAAAAACCTTGAACTCATAGATGGGGAGGGCAGAGTAATGTAGTCCCTGGACTTCTGATGGCATCCGCAGCATAGACATAAGGGCACAGATTGTGAAACCAGACTGACCGGGTATGAATCTCAGTTTTGTCACTCATTAGCTTGAGCAAATGATTGAACTCCTTTGTGACTCAGTTTTCTTATCTGTAAAATAGGAATAATAGTATTTACTTCCTAAAAACAGTAATGAAGGTTAAATGAGTTAGTGTGTGTAACGTGCTTGGAATTGTGCCAGGCACAAAGTAAATGTTAAATAAATGTTACCTTTTACTATCCACAAACAAGTCTCTCTGTGCTCTAACGAAGTTGCCTTAATCTGAAACCCACTGATCTTATTTCCCCGACCAGGGATTGAACCCATACCCTTGGCAGTGAAAGTGTGGAACCCTAATCACTGGACTGCCAGGGAATTCCTGCTCCCACCCCCCCCCCCCCGCCCGCCCTCCCACTGAACTTTTCAATGTCATAATTTTGGAGGCTTCTTGAGGGATAGTTATACAGTTAAATCCATTTTTGCTAGTGGTTCTCAGGCAGGGTGATGTTGCCCCTTGGGATAAATGTCTGGAGACATCTTTGGTTGTCATAACTGGGGGGAGGGAGGGTCGTCAGTGGGTAGCACCTAGTGGCTGGAGGCTGGGGATGCTGTTAAATTCTACAATGCTCAGGACAAGCCACCGCCACCACAAAAAATTACCAAGTCCTAAATGTGCCGGAGTTGAGAAGCCCTGATTTGTGTGCTGTCTGGCGTGAGATTAATATGTGGCTCTTCATCTTGGTGACAGCCTGAATCTGTGGTGTGTTGATAAATATTTAACAACCTGTTTCCAGCCCCACTGATGGGGGTGGAAACAAAGTCCAGATTTGCAGAATTTTGCCAAGTTCCGTGGTGTAAAAGTTCCCACTGTAACCCCTTTCAGGCAACCAACTTTATGTCACTGCACGTAGAATTAGAAAGAGAGAATGTACCAAACCATTACAGTTCCTGGTCACATAGGGGATGGGGGCTCAGGTTGTCCAAGGGGTTCTCCTGTTGGTTCCTTTATGGGGTGCAGAGAAAAGGATAACATTCTTGTTATTACTCCCATCTGCTTGTTTAGTGTTTCTCTAGGGGTGGGATTATGAATTTGAGCATGAGGATGAATAACTTAATTCTGAGTGCCATTGACAGTGTTAATTTCACAAAAAAAGATAAGGTTAAAAAACAAGAGAGAAAAATAGGATGTGGAGGAATGAACAATGGGAAAGGCTGGAGAAGAGTAGAGAGGGAAGAATTGATGTACTGTGTGAGAAGTGACAGTGTCTATTGACAAAAATGTTAACTATTAAGACAATGAATAGAGAAAAATATATAATAGAATACAGTGTTAAAAAAAAATACTATTATCCTGACACATCTCCTCTCCCAACCCTGTATTTTCCCTCTTGACTAATAGCATCATTAGCTACCTGGTCACTCAAGCAAGAAACCTGGGCATCACCCCTAACTTCTCACTCTGACCTCCCCACTTAGAATTGGACACGGAGTCCTATCAGTTCTCCCATCTCCTATCTGTCCCATTATCTTCCTTCTTAGCTCTCAATTTAGGCCCTAATGATTTGTGGCCTGGACTCTTCCAGTAGTTTCCTGATGGCTGCCTGGAATTCTGATTCTCCTCTACAGAATGGTTTTCTGAGTACAGTGGTTAACAGCATAGAAGCTGAAGCCAGACTGCCCTGGGTTCCAATCATTCCATTACTCACTAGCTGTGTGATTTGGAAGTTACTTTACGTCTCCGTCTTAGATCCCTCATCTGTGAAACAGGGATGACTCGAGTAGTACCTCATAAGGCTGCTGTGAGGTCTAAAGGAAGTGCTATATGGGAAGTACTTAGAACTGTGCTCTGCGTTACTTTGTTCAAGATTGCAGTTGACAACCCTTCAGCAGTTCTCTAGTCCCACTTACCAGGCAAAGTCCTGCTCAACCATCAGGACTTGGCTCCTGGGTCTATTTCTCATGAAGCCCTGGGTGACTCATTGAGGCAGTTCAACTTTTCTTCCTTCCAGACTTCACCTTGAATCTCTCACTGCACTCAGCACAATAGTGCAGTCACCTGCTTACAGACTTACAGTCGTCCTTCTGGGAAGTGAGCTATTGATACTTGAGAGCAAGGACTGTGGCTTTTTTCTTTTTCTTTTCTTTTTTCTCAATCTTCAAGACCAAGCACTGTGCCTAACCACAGAGTAGATAATTAGAAGCAGTGAACAGTGTTAACTATGTATGAGTGTAAGAAAGGGACAGAAAGGATTCGGAAAAAAAACACCTGTTTCGCCACACTGATTGGATGATGGATGTTTGAACCCTTCTCTGTATTATTTTCATGTGGTTTCTATAATACAAAGTTTTTTTCAAGAAGAATAATTTTATGTATTATTTTTGGCTGCATTGGGTCTTTGTTGCTGCGTGTGGGCTTTCTCTAGTTGTGGCGAGTGGGGGCTGCTGTTCGTTGCGACGTGCGGGCTTCTCATTGCAGTGGCTTCTCTTGTTGAGGAGCGCGGGCTCTCGGCTCGCGGGCTCAGTAGTTGTGGCTCGTGGACTCTAGAGCGCAGGCTCAGTAGTTATGGCACATGGGCTTAGTTGCTCCGCGGCATGTGGGATCTTCCCGGACCAGGGCTCGAACCCGTGTCTCCTGCACTGGCAGGCGGATTCTTAACCACTGCGCCACCAGGGAAGTCCTTGTCATACAAAGTTAAAAATGGCTCCCATGTATCCATATAAAACTGCCCTTTTCCCCCTTGGTTAAAGTAGACTGGATCCATAAAATGAACTACTGCTTAGCAATAAAAAGGAACAAAAGATTAAATCGTAAAATATGGGTGAGTCCCCAAAACTGTCTACTAAGTAAGTGACACCGACACACAAACATGGATAGACAGAGCTTGCCTGAGTTAGAATGTCATTTCCACCACTACCGTAGCTGTGTCACATCAGACAAGTGGTTTAACTTCTCTAGGGCTATTTCCTTATCTGTAAAATAAGGATGACAGTAGTACCTACCTCACAGGGCTGACAGGAGAATTAAATGCTCATGTGCTCAATAAGTGTGAGCTAAAGCAGTCATTTCTGTAAACATTCTTTTGACATCCTGGGAGCCCCTTCTGTCCATGACAGGCTGCACTGTTCTCTGGACTCCCGGTGGCTTGTGGCAGGCCACACCTCTCACCTGAGGACCGCACCCCACCCTTCCTTCATACCTCCTCCTGAACCCAGAGGTATGAAGGAACTTTAAAAATTACACCTATTCATTCTTGAAGATCAGGAGACTAAACAGGAAAAAAAAAATGGAAGAATTAACTCACTGGAAGGCTCACCCCACAGTTAACCACTAATGTAATAGGGAAGAACCTTTGTATTCTATTACAAGTTAGTCACTAAAGGGCTGTTGCCTGTAAGCTTCAATTATACATAATGGCCCATCTCTGGGAACCCTGCCTCCCAGGTAGTGAGCATTAAGCTAGAATACCTTTTCTTTTAGCTGACAAGAAACATCCTGACCAGGCCCACCTGTGAATGACTGCAAGGAGGAAGAGGAGGCTGACCAGAACCCGGACATGTTTGACTTTGCTCTCTCCCGTTTTAGTATAAAAGAAGCCTGAATGCCAACGCAGGCAGCTGGTTCCTTGGGGTCAGGAGTCCACCATCTTCTCGGTTTGCTGTCTCTCCAGGTAAGTCGTTACTCCTTGCCCCAACCAGTCATCTCTGGGATTCACTGGCCTGTCCTGCAGCGCGCAGCAGGAGCTTGGACTCGGTAACACTAATGTTTTGGTATATACTTTTTAAGACCTTTTCTTAGGCAAATACACCGTATCAGTATGTCTTTCTACTTTTAATTAAAAAACGAGTTCATATTATATAAACTTTATTTCATAACCCATCCTTTTACTTACTAGGGCCCTTCCCCCAGAAACACCCCTCCCACTTGCAGCTTCTACTGGTCAGCCCTTTCCTCGGAACCCCCGGCCCTGCGGGAGACCAGGTTCCGGCCCCACCTGCCAGGCCCGGGGCCGGCCGCCCCGCCCCCTTCCCCGCCCACGCCCCCCCCGCCCCGCCCCACCCCACCCCGCCCCCGCCGCGGCCAGCTTCCATACCCGGCCCCGCACGCCGCGCTCGCGCTCGCTGTCACCGGGGGCCCGTCGGTCGCGGCTCCTCCGTGCGGCCCGTTTCCGGTGGGGCAAGGGCGTCTCCGCGGCGGCCCGGCTCCCGCGCGTTCAGCACCGCCGTCGGTGGCCAGATGCAGGCGGAGCTCGGAGCTCGGGGCGGCCGAGGACGCCGACCCGGCCGCGGCTGGCCTAGCGGGGATGGCGACCGCGAGCGGGCCGGCGCCCCGGCGGCGGTGGCGAGAGGCGGCGGCGGCGGGGATAGAGGCGGCCGCCGGGGCCGCGGCAAGGGCTCCTGGGGCAGCCGAGGAGGAGGAGGAGGAGGAGGAGGTCCGCGAGGCGGCCGCCGAGAGGCAGGAGGCAGGAGGCCGGGGCGCCGGGCCCAGTGCGCCGGTAAGAGGGGACGGCCGGTGGGGTTGTGGGCGGGGTCGGCGTCGCGGCTTCGTGGGAGCGGGGCTGGTGGGGGGTCCGGGCCCCGAGTCAGAAGCCGCGAGCGCCGTGCAGGGCACGCGCGAGCCGGACGGCGGCAGCGCCTGTGCAGGACGGGCGGAGGGCGGTGGGGGCGTGCGCCGGGGTGTGCACGTGGCGCGGGGGGTGGGTGTGCGTCCCTTGCTCCCTGTCTGCTGGGGTGCCCTGGAGGGTCAAGGCCATGGGCTTCCCCAGCCTGCCCAAGAGGTCTTGGCCCAATTATAAAAGAACCTAGCGGCCGCGGCTCTGTGTCCGCAAGTCTAGGGGGCCGTTTGGGTGCGGGTGTCAGTGTGATTAACCCTTTTGGGGTGGGGACAACCAGGGCTTGGTCTCCCAGTGCCTAACCTCCCAGGGAGACATTCCTGTTATTAAGAAGGAAGGGATTTGGGGGTCAGTTTTGTTCACTGCCTGTGCAATGCGTGGCACACAGTAGGCACATAATAAATGTTGATGGAGTGAAAGAATGACCCCGACGAGCTGGACTGGATAGTATTTGGGGGCGGGATCTGATGCATAGCTCTCTCTTTTTTTTTAATAGCATAGTTCTCTTTCATTGTATATGTGTAGGAATCAGGGGTCGGTGGCCTTCGTCTATTTGAATTTTCAATCTGTAAATGTTTCAGCAGTCAGGTCTCAATTTTACTAGCAATATAATCGGCCGTATTCATGCATTCGTAATGGGAAGTGTCTTACAGCTTGGAGCAGGGAATGGTTTGGGGGCAAACTTTTACTCTACTGATACCCTAGCTACAGGAGTTAAATTACTGTCTTTCTGAGCTGTTCTGTTGTTTTAACATTTGTAGTACAAAACTGTATATTTTGAATTCCCATGTGCATAGATTAAAAAATTATTATAGTTTTGGGTTGAGTTAAATTTCCTATTACTGAAGTATTGACGTTTGTAATATCTTAAGGGCATAGTAGGTAGGATGTCCCTAAAGATAGGAGTTGTGTACAAAAATGGAGTTGGGAAAAAATGCAAAACTTAAGTGTGCCATATTTAACCTTGTTAGGATTAAGGCAGGTAATAAGTAAAATTTGAGAGAGGTATGAAGTAATTCTTAGAGTCAGCTCACCAGGAAATGAAGGAAACTGACCAGTCTAGTGCACATTATATATCACCTCGTGTTTTTATAACAACGGTATTTACCTATATAACTTTATTACAACTTAATTTTTTTAGCAACTTGAAAGTTGTTTAAACAACTTGATAACAGATTTGTTCTATCTATACTTGCTATGTATAAACTCTTCATTTTTATAGAGTAACTGACTTGCTTAAGTAATACTACCTTGAGATGGTGATTCTCAAACTTGGGCACGCATCACGATCACCTAATGGGTTTGTGAAACTCCTGATTGCTGGGCCTCATCCCCAGAGTTGCTGATTCTGGGGTGAGGCCTGAGAATTTGCCTTTCTCATAAGTTCCCAGGTGATGCTATGCTGCTGGTCCACACTTTGAGAACTATTACCTTAAGGAATTGGCTTCATTTAAAAAAATTAGGTCATATACATTTTTTGCATATATAAAATATGCAAAAAGGGAGGTTTATTTTCTTAGGAGTTACCTATGTAATTCAGGACTCTGTTTTAGATAGCTCATGAATACTACCTCAGGGAGAACTGAATTTTTTATTCATGCAATGGCATGTATTTAAAATCAGGACTATCATGTCAAAGCAGTTGCAGAAAATCCTCCTTCCCTTTGTTATTTATAAAACTAAAAGCTCTCTGTTGTTTTTTGGGTTTTTTTTGCAATGCAGTAGGTACTTGTGTGCCATTTTCATCCTCGATGACAGACACTTTTCCCATGTGGATCAGAATCAAATGAGGAAAGCATTCTTTCTCAACATCCTGGTTAAAAGGATTTCTGTCAGTGATGTCCTCCAATTAGGAAGTGTTAGCAGGAGACCTTCAAATTCTCCATATCCTAAACACTCCTGGTTGAATGGAAAAAACCTTGAACTCATAGATGGGGAGGGCAGAGTAATGTAGTCCCTGGACTTCTGATGGCATCCGCAGCATAGACATAAGGGCACAGATTGTGAAACCAGACTGACCGGGTATGAATCTCAGTTTTGTCACTCATTAGCTTGAGCAAATGATTGAACTCCTTTGTGACTCAGTTTTCTTATCTGTAAAATAGGAATAATAGTATTTACTTCCTAAAAACAGTAATGAAGGTTAAATGAGTTAGTGTGTGTAACGTGCTTGGAATTGTGCCAGGCACAAAGTAAATGTTAAATAAATGTTACCTTTTACTATCCACAAACAAGTCTCTCTGTGCTCTAACGAAGTTGGCTTAATCTGAAACCCACTGATCTTATTTCCCCGACCAGGGATTGAACCCATACCCTTGGCAGTGAAAGTGTGGACCCCTAATCACTGGACTGCCAGGGAATTCCTGCTCCCACCCCCCCCCCCCGCCCGCCCTCCCACTGAACTTTTCAATGTCATAATTTTGGAGGCTTCTTGAGGGATAGTTATACAGTTAAATCCATTTTTGCTAGTGGTTCTCAGGCAGGGTGATGTTGCCCCTTGGGATAAATGTCTGGAGACATCTTTGGTTGTCATAACTGGGGGGAGGGAGGGTCGTCAGTGGGTAGCACCTAGTGGCTGGAGGCTGGGGATGCTGTTAAATTCTACAATGCTCAGGACAAGCCACCGCCACCACAAAAAATTACCAAGTCCTAAATGTGCCGGAGTTGAGAAGCCCTGATTTGTGTGCTGTCTGGCGTGAGATTAATATGTGGCTCTTCATCTTGGTGACAGCCTGAATCTGTGGTGTGTTGATAAATATTTAACAACCTGTTTCCAGCCCCACTGATGGGGGTGGAAACAAAGTCCAGATTTGCAGAATTTTGCCAAGTTCCGTGGTGTAAAAGTTCCCACTGTAACCCCTTTCAGGCAACCAACTTTATGTCACTGCACGTAGAATTAGAAAGAGAGAATGTACCAAACCATTACAGTTCCTGGTCACATAGGGGATGGGGGCTCAGGTTGTCCAAGGGGTTCTCCTGTTGGTTCCTTTATGGGGTGCAGAGAAAAGGATAACATTCTTGTTATTACTCCCATCTGCTTGTTTAGTGTTTCTCTAGGGGTGGGATTATGAATTTGAGCATGAGGATGAATAACTTAATTCTGAGTGCCATTGACAGTGTTAATTTCACAAAAAAAGATAAGGTTAAAAAACAAGAGAGAAAAATAGGATGTGGAGGAATGAACAATGGGAAAGGCTGGAGAAGAGTAGAGAGGGAAGAATTGATGTACTGTGTGAGAAGTGACAGGGTCTATTGACAAAAATGTTAACTATTAAGACAATGAATAGAGAAAAATATATAATAGAATACAGTGTTAAAAAAAAATACTATTATCCTGACACATCTCCTCTCCCAACCCTGTATTTTCCCTCTTGACTAATAGCATCATTAGCTACCTGGTCACTCAAGCAAGAAACCTGGGCATCACCCCTAACTTCTCACTCTGACCTCCCCACTTAGAATTGGACACGGAGTCCTATCAGTTCTCCCATCTCCTATCTGTCCCATTATCTTCCTTCTTAGCTCTCAATTTAGGCCCTAATGATTTGTGGCCTGGACTCTTCCAGTAGTTTCCTGATGGCTGCCTGGAATTCTGATTCTCCTCTACAGAATGGTTTTCTGAGTACAGTGGTTAACAGCATAGAACCTGAAGCCAGACTGCCCTGGGTTCCAGTCATTCCATTACTCACTAGCTGTGTGATTTGGAAGTTACTTTACGTCTCCGTCTTAGATCCCTCATCTGTGAAACAGGGATGACACGAGTAGTACCTCATAAGGCTGCTGTGAGGTCTAAAGGAAGTGCTATATGGGAAGTACTTAGAACTGTGCTCTGCGTTACTTTGTTCAAGATTGCAGTTGACAACCCTTCAGCAGTTCTCTAGTCCCACTTACCAGGCAAAGTCCTGCTCAACCATCAGGACTTGGCTCCTGGGTCTATTTCTCATGAAGCCCTGGGTGACTCATTGAGGCAGTTCAACTTTTCTTCCTTCCAGACTTCACCTTGAATCTCTCACTGCACTCAGCACAATAGTGCAGTCACCTGCTTACAGACTTACAGTCGTCCTTCTGGGAAGTGAGCTATTGATACTTGAGAGCAAGGACTGTGGCTTTTTTCTTTTTCTTTTCTTTTTTCTCAATCTTCAAGACCAAGCACTGTGCCTAACCACAGAGTAGATAATTAGAAGCAGTGAACAGTGTTAACTATGTATGAGTGTAAGAAAGGGACAGAAAGGATTCGGAAAAAAAACACCTGTTTCGCCACACTGATTGGATGATGGATGTTTGAACCCTTCTCTGTATTATTTTCATGTGGTTTCTATAATACAAAGTTTTTTTCAAGAAGAATAATTTTATGTATTATTTTTGGCTGCATTGGGTCTTTGTTGCTGCGTGTGGGCTTTCTCTAGTTGTGGCGAGTGGGGGCTGCTGTTCGTTGCGACGTGCGGGCTTCTCATTGCAGTGGCTTCTCTTGTTGAGGAGCGCGGGCTCTCGGCTCGCGGGCTCAGTAGTTGTGGCTCGTGGACTCTAGAGCGCAGGCTCAGTAGTTATGGCACATGGGCTTAGTTGCTCCGCGGCATGTGGGATCTTCCCGGACCAGGGCTCGAACCCGTGTCTCCTGCACTGGCAGGCGGATTCTTAACCACTGCGCCACCAGGGAAGTCCTTGTCATACAAAGTTAAAAATGGCTCCCATGTATCCATATAAAACTGCCCTTTTCCCCCTTGGTTAAAGTAGACTGGATCCATAAAATGAACTACTGCTTAGCAATAAAAAGGAACAAAAGATTAAATCGTAAAATATGGGTGAGTCCCCAAAACTGTCTACTAAGTAAGTGACACCGACACACAAACATGGATAGACAGAGCTTGCCTGAGTTAGAATGTCATTTCCACCGCTACCGTAGCTGTGTCACATCAGACAAGTGGTTTAACTTCTCTAGGGCTATTTCCTTATCTGTAAAATAAGGATGACAGTAGTACCTACCTCACAGGGCTGACAGGAGAATTAAATGCTCATGTGCTCAATAAGTGTGAGCTAAAGCAGTCATTTCTGTAAACATTCTTTTGACATCCTGGGAGCCCCTTCTGTCCATGACAGGCTGCACTGTTCTCTGGACTCCCGGTGGCTTGTGGCAGGCCACACCTCTCACCTGAGGACCGCACCCCACCCTTCCTTCATACCTCCTCCTGAACCCAGAGGTATGAAGGAACTTTAAAAATTACACCTATTCATTCTTGAAGATCAGGAGACTAAACAGGAAAAAAAAAATGGAAGAATTAACTCACTGGAAGGCTCACCCCACAGTTAACCACTAATGTAATAGGGAAGAACCTTTGTATTCTATTACAAGTTAGTCACTAAAGGGCTGTTGCCTGTAAGCTTCAATTATACATAATGGCCCATCTCTGGGAACCCTGCCTCCCAGGTAGTGAGCATTAAGCTAGAATACCTTTTCTTTTAGCTGACAAGAAACATCCTGACCAGGCCCACCTGTGAATGACTGCAAGGAGGAAGAGGAGGCTGACCAGAACCCGGACATGTTTGACTTTGCTCTCTCCCGTTTTAGTATAAAAGAAGCCTGAATGCCAACGCAGGCAGCTGGTTCCTTGGGGTCAGGAGTCCACCATCTTCTCGGTTTGCTGTCTCTCCAGGTAAGTCGTTACTCCTTGCCCCAACCAGTCATCTCTGGGATTCACTGGCCTGTCCTGCAGCGCGCAGCAGGAGCTTGGACTCGGTAACACTAATGTTTTGGTATATACTTTTTAAGACCTTTTCTTAGGCAAATACACCGTATCAGTATGTCTTTCTACTTTTAATTAAAAAACGAGTTCATATTATATAAACTTTATTTCATAACCCATCCTTTTACTTACTAGGGCCCTTCCCCCAGAAACACCCCTCCCACTTGCAGCTTCTACTGGTCAGCCCTTTCCTCGGAACCCCCGGCCCTGCGGGAGACCAGGTTCCGGCCCCACCTGCCAGGCCCGGGGCCGGCCGCCCCGCCCCCTTCCCCGCCCACGCCCCCCCGGCCCGCCCCACCCCACCCCGCCCCCGCCGCGGCCAGCTTCCATACCCGGCCCCGCACGCCGCGCTCGCGCTCGCTGTCACCGGGGGCCCGTCGGTCACGGCTCCGGCTCCTCCGTGCGGCCCGTTTCCGGTGGGGCAAGGGCGTCTCCGCGGCGGCCCGGCTCCCGCGCGTTCAGCACCGCCGTCGGTGGCCAGATGCAGGCGGAGCTCGGAGCTCGGGGCGGCCGAGGACGCCGACCCGGCCGCGGCTGGCCTAGCGGGGATGGCGACCGCGAGCGGGCCGGCGCCCCGGCGGCGGTGGCGAGAGGCGGCGGCGGCGGGGATAGAGGCGGCCGCCGGGGCCGCGGCAAGGGCTCCTGGGGCAGCCGAGGAGGAGGAGGAGGAGGAGGAGGAGGTCCGCGAGGCGGCCGCCGAGAGGCAGGAGGCAGGAGGCCGGGGCGCCGGGCCCAGTGCGCCGGTAAGAGGGGACGGCCGGTGGGGTTGTGGGCGGGGTCGGGGTCGCGGCTTCGTGGGAGCGGGGCTGGTGGGGGGTCCGGGCCCCGAGTCAGAAGCCGCGAGCGCCGTGCAGGGCACGCGCGAGCCGGACGGCGGCAGCGCCTGTGCAGGACGGGCGGAGGGCGGTGGGGGCGTGCGCCGGGGTGTGCACGTGGCGCGGGGGGTGGGTGTGCGTCCCTTGCTCCCTGTCTGCTGGGGTGCCCTGGAGGGTCAAGGCCATGGGCTTCCCCAGCCTGCCCAAGAGGTCTTGGCCCAATTATAAAAGAACCTAGCGGCCGCGGCTCTGTGTCCGCAAGTCTAGGGGGCCGTTTGGGTGCGGGTGTCAGTGTGATTAACCCTTTTGGGGTGGGGACAACCAGGGCTTGGTCTCCCAGTGCCTAACCTCCCAGGGAGACATTCCTGTTATTAAGAAGGAAGGGATTTGGGGGTCAGTTTTGTTCACTGCCTGTGCAATGCGTGGCACACAGTAGGCACATAATAAATGTTGATGGAGTGAAAGAATGACCCCGACGAGCTGGACTGGATAGTATTTGGGGGCGGGATCTGATGCATAGCTCTCTCTTTTTTTTTAATAGCATAGTTCTCTTTCATTGTATATGTGTAGGAATCAGGGATCGGTGGCCTTCGTCTATTTGAATTTTCAATCTGTAAATGTTTCAGCAGTCAGGTCTCAATTTTACTAGCAATATAATCGGCCGTATTCATGCATTCGTAATGGGAAGTGTCTTACAGCTTGGAGCAGGGAATGGTTTGGGGGCAAACTTTTACTCTACTGATACCCTAGCTACAGGAGTTAAATTACTGTCTTTCTGAGCTGTTCTGTTGTTTTAACATTTGTAGTACAAAACTGTATATTTTGAATTCCCATGTGCATAGATTAAAAAATTATTATAGTTTTGGGTTGAGTTAAATTTCCTATTACTGAAGTATTGACGTTTGTAATATCTTAAGGGCATAGTAGGTAGGATGTCCCTAAAGATAGGAGTTGTGTACAAAAATGGAGTTGGGAAAAAATGCAAAACTTAAGTGTGCCATATTTAACCTTGTTAGGATTAAGGCAGGTAATAAGTAAAATTTGAGAGAGGTATGAAGTAATTCTTAGAGTCAGCTCACCAGGAAATGAAGGAAACTGACCAGTCTAGTGCACATTATATATCACCTCGTGTTTTTATAACAACGGTATTTACCTATATAACTTTATTACAACTTAATTTTTTTAGCAACTTGAAAGTTGTTTAAACAACTTGATAACAGATTTGTTCTATCTATACTTGCTATGTATAAACTCTTCATTTTTATAGAGTAACTGACTTGCTTAAGTAATACTACCTTGAGATGGTGATTCTCAAACTTGGGCACGCATCACGATCACCTAATGGGTTTGTGAAACTCCTGATTGCTGGGCCTCATCCCCAGAGTTGCTGATTCTGGGGTGAGGCCTGAGAATTTGCATTTCTCATAAGTTCCCAGGTGATGCTATGCTGCTGGTCCACACTTTGAGAACTATTACCTTAAGGAATTGGCTTCATTTAAAAAAATTAGGTCATATACATTTTTTGCATATATAAAATATGCAAAAAGGGAGGTTTATTTTCTTAGGAGTTACCTATGTAATTCAGGACTCTGTTTTAGATAGCTCATGAATACTACCTCAGGGAGAACTGAATTTTTTATTCATGCAATGGCATGTATTTAAAATCAGGACTATCATGTCAAAGCAGTTGCAGAAAATCCTCCTTCCCTTTGTTATTTATAAAACTAAAAGCTCTCTGTTGTTTTTTGGGTTTTTTTTGCAATGCAGTAGGTACTTGTGTGCCATTTTCATCCTCGATGACAGACACTTTTCCCATGTGGATCAGAATCAAATGAGGAAAGCATTCTTTCTCAACATCCTGGTTAAAAGGATTTCTGTCAGTGATGTCCTCCAATTAGGAAGTGTTAGCAGGAGACCTTCAAATTCTCCATATCCTAAACACTCCTGGTTGAATGGAAAAAACCTTGAACTCATAGATGGGGAGGGCAGAGTAATGTAGTCCCTGGACTTCTGATGGCATCCGCAGCATAGACATAAGGGCACAGATTGTGAAACCAGACTGACCGGGTATGAATCTCAGTTTTGTCACTCATTAGCTTGAGCAAATGATTGAACTCCTTTGTGACTCAGTTTTCTTATCTGTAAAATAGGAATAATAGTATTTACTTCCTAAAAACAGTAATGAAGGTTAAATGAGTTAGTGTGTGTAACGTGCTTGGAATTGTGCCAGGCACAAAGTAAATGTTAAATAAATGTTACCTTTTACTATCCACAAACAAGTCTCTCTGTGCTCTAACGAAGTTGGCTTAATCTGAAACCCACTGATCTTATTTCCCCGACCAGGGATTGAACCCATACCCTTGGCAGTGAAAGTGTGGAACCCTAATCACTGGACTGCCAGGGAATTCCTGCTCCCACCCCCCCCCCCGCCCGCCCTCCCACTGAACTTTTCAATGTCATAATTTTGGAGGCTTCTTGAGGGATAGTTATACAGTTAAATCCATTTTTGCTAGTGGTTCTCAGGCAGGGTGATGTTGCCCCTTGGGATAAATGTCTGGAGACATCTTTGGTTGTCATAACTGGGGGGAGGGAGGGTCGTCAGTGGGTAGCACCTAGTGGCTGGAGGCTGGGGATGCTGTTAAATTCTACAATGCTCAGGACAAGCCACCGCCACCACAAAAAATTACCAAGTCCTAAATGTGCCGGAGTTGAGAAGCCCTGATTTGTGTGCTGTCTGGCGTGAGATTAATATGTGGCTCTTCATCTTGGTGACAGCCTGAATCTGTGGTGTGTTGATAAATATTTAACAACCTGTTTCCAGCCCCACTGATGGGGGTGGAAACAAAGTCCAGATTTGCAGAATTTTGCCAAGTTCCGTGGTGTAGAAGTTCCCACTGTAACCCCTTTCAGGCAACCAACTTTATGTCACTGCACGTAGAATTAGAAAGAGAGAATGTACCAAAACATTACAGTTCCTGGTCACATAGGGGATGGGGGCTCAGGTTGTCCAAGGGGTTCTCCTGTTGGTTCCTTTATGGGGTGCAGAGAAAAGGATAACATTCTTGTTATTACTCCCATCTGCTTGTTTAGTGTTTCTCTAGGGGTGGGATTATGAATTTGAGCATGAGGATGAATAACTTAATTCTGAGTGCCATTGACAGTGTTAATTTCACAAAAAAAGATAAGGTTAAAAAAAAAAGAGAGAAAAATAGGATGTGGAGGAATGAACAATGGGAAAGGCTGGAGAAGAGTAGAGAGGGAAGAATTGATGTACTGTGTGAGAAGTGACAGGGTCTATTGACAAAAATGTTAACTATTAAGACAATGAATAGAGAAAAATATATAATAGAATACAGTGTTAAAAAAAAATACTATTATCCTGACACATCTCCTCTCCCAACCCTGTATTTTCCCTCTTGACTAATAGCATCATTAGCTACCTGGTCACTCAAGCAAGAAACCTGGGCATCACCCCTAACTTCTCACTCTGACCTCCCCACTTAGAATTGGACACGGAGTCCTATCAGTTCTCCCATCTCCTATCTGTCCCATTATCTTCCTTCTTAGCTCTCAATTTAGGCCCTAATGATTTGTGGCCTGGACTCTTCCAGTAGTTTCCTGATGGCTGCCTGGAATTCTGATTCTCCTCTACAGAATGGTTTTCTGAGTACAGTGGTTAACAGCATAGAAGCTGAAGCCAGACTGCCCTGGGTTCCAATCATTCCATTACTCACTAGCTGTGTGATTTGGAAGTTACTTTACGTCTCCGTCTTAGATCCCTCATCTGTGAAACAGGGATGACTCGAGTAGTACCTCATAAGGCTGCTGTGAGGTCTAAAGGAAGTGCTATATGGGAAGTACTTAGAACTGTGCTCTGCGTTACTTTGTTCAAGATTGCAGTTGACAACCCTTCAGCAGTTCTCTAGTCCCACTTACCAGGCAAAGTCCTGCTCAACCATCAGGACTTGGCTCCTGGGTCTATTTCTCATGAAGCCCTGGGTGACTCATTGAGGCAGTTCAACTTTTCTTCCTTCCAGACTTCACCTTGAATCTCTCACTGCACTCAGCACAATAGTGCAGTCACCTGCTTACAGACTTACAGTCGTCCTTCTGGGAAGTGAGCTATTGATACTTGAGAGCAAGGACTGTGGCTTTTTTCTTTTTCTTTTCTTTTTTCTCAATCTTCAAGACCAAGCACTGTGCCTAACCACAGAGTAGATAATTAGAAGCAGTGAACAGTGTTAACTATGTATGAGTGTAAGAAAGGGACAGAAAGGATTCGGAAAAAAAACACCTGTTTCGCCACACTGATTGGATGATGGATGTTTGAACCCTTCTCTGTATTATTTTCATGTGGTTTCTATAATACAAAGTTTTTTTCAAGAAGAATAATTTTATGTATTATTTTTGGCTGCATTGGGTCTTTGTTGCTGCGTGTGGGCTTTCTCTAGTTGTGGCGAGTGGGGGCTGCTGTTCGTTGCGACGTGCGGGCTTCTCATTGCAGTGGCTTCTCTTGTTGAGGAGCGCGGGCTCTCGGCTCGCGGGCTCAGTAGTTGTGGCTCGTGGACTCTAGAGCGCAGGCTCAGTAGTTATGGCACATGGGCTTAGTTGCTCCGCGGCATGTGGGATCTTCCCGGACCAGGGCTCGAACCCGTGTCTCCTGCACTGGCAGGCGGATTCTTAACCACTGCGCCACCAGGGAAGTCCTTGTCATACAAAGTTAAAAATGGCTCCCATGTATCCATATAAAACTGCCCTTTTCCCCCTTGGTTAAAGTAGACTGGATCCATAAAATGAACTACTGCTTAGCAATAAAAAGGAACAAAAGATTAAATCGTAAAATATGGGTGAGTCCCCAAAACTGTCTACTAAGTAAGTGACACCGACACACAAACATGGATAGACAGAGCTTGCCTGAGTTAGAATGTCATTTCCACCGCTACCGTAGCTGTGTCACATCAGACAAGTGGTTTAACTTCTCTAGGGCTATTTCCTTATCTGTAAAATAAGGATGACAGTAGTACCTACCTCACAGGGCTGACAGGAGAATTAAATGCTCATGTGCTCAATAAGTGTGAGCTAAAGCAGTCATTTCTGTAAACATTCTTTTGACATCCTGGGAGCCCCTTCTGTCCATGACAGGCTGCACTGTTCTCTGGACTCCCGGTGGCTTGTGGCAGGCCACACCTCTCACCTGAGGACCGCACCCCACCCTTCCTTCATACCTCCTCCTGAACCCAGAGGTATGAAGGAACTTTAAAAATTACACCTATTCATTCTTGAAGATCAGGAGACTAAACAGGAAAAAAAAATGGAAGAATTAACTCACTGGAAGGCTCACCCCACAGTTAACCACTAATGTAATAGGGAAGAACCTTTGTATTCTATTACAAGTTAGTCACTAAAGGGCTGTTGCCTGTAAGCTTCAATTATACATAATGGCCCATCTCTGGGAACCCTGCCTCCCAGGTAGTGAGCATTAAGCTAGAATACCTTTTCTTTTAGCTGACAAGAAACATCCTGACCAGGCCCACCTGTGAATGACTGCAAGGAGGAAGAGGAGGCTGACCAGAACCCGGACATGTTTGACTTTGCTCTCTCCCGTTTTAGTATAAAAGAAGCCTGAATGCCAACGCAGGCAGCTGGTTCCTTGGGGTCAGGAGTCCACCATCTTCTCGGTTTGCTGTCTCTCCAGGTAAGTCGTTACTCCTTGCCCCAACCAGTCATCTCTGGGATTCACTGGCCTGTCCTGCAGCGCGCAGCAGGAGCTTGGACTCGGTAACACTAATGTTTTGGTATATACTTTTTAAGACCTTTTCTTAGGCAAATACACCGTATCAGTATGTCTTTCTACTTTTAATTAAAAAACGAGTTCATATTATATAAACTTTATTTCATAACCCATCCTTTTACTTACTAGGGCCCTTCCCCCAGAAACACCCCTCCCACTTGCAGCTTCTACTGGTCAGCCCTTTCCTCGGAACCCCCGGCCCTGCGGGAGACCAGGTTCCGGCCCCACCTGCCAGGCCCGGGGCCGGCCGCCCCGCCCCCTTCCCCGCCCACGCCCCCCCCCGGCCCGCCCCACCCCACCCCGCCCCCGCCGCGGCCAGCTTCCATACCCGGCCCCGCACGCCGCGCTCGCGCTCGCTGTCACCGGGGGCCCGTCGGTCGCGGCTCCTCCGTGCGGCCCGTTTCCGGTGGGGCAAGGGCGTCTCCGCGGCGGCCCGGCTCCCGCGCGTTCAGCACCGCCGTCGGTGGCCAGATGCAGGCGGAGCTCGGAGCTCGGGGCGGCCGAGGACGCCGACCCGGCCGCGGCTGGCCTAGCGGGGATGGCGACCGCGAGCGGGCCGGCGCCCCGGCGGCGGTGGCGAGAGGCGGCGGCGGCGGGGATAGAGGCGGCCGCCGGGGCCGCGGCAAGGGCTCCCGGGGCAGCCGAGGAGGAGGAGGAGGAGGAGGAGGTCCGCGAGGCGGCCGCCGAGAGGCAGGAGGCAGGAGGCCGGGGCGCCGGGCCCAGTGCGCCGGTAAGAGGGGACGGCCGGTGGGGTTGTGGGCGGGGTCGGCGTCGCGGCTTCGTGGGAGCGGGGCTGGTGGGGGGTCCGGGCCCCGAGTCAGAAGCCGCGAGCGCCGTGCAGGGCACGCGCGAGCCGGACGGCGGCAGCGCCTGTGCAGGACGGGCGGAGGGCGGTGGGGGCGTGCGCCGGGGTGTGCACGTGGCGCGGGGGGTGGGTGTGCGTCCCTTGCTCCCTGTCTGCTGGGGTGCCCTGGAGGGTCAAGGCCATGGGCTTCCCCAGCCTGCCCAAGAGGTCTTGGCCCAATTATAAAAGAACCTAGCGGCCGCGGCTCTGTGTCCGCAAGTCTAGGGGGCCGTTTGGGTGCGGGTGTCAGTGTGATTAACCCTTTTGGGGTGGGGACAACCAGGGCTTGGTCTCCCAGTGCCTAACCTCCCAGGGAGACATTCCTGTTATTAAGAAGGAAGGGATTTGGGGGTCAGTTTTGTTCACTGCCTGTGCAATGCGTGGCACACAGTAGGCACATAATAAATGTTCATGGAGTGAAAGAATGACCCCGACGAGCTGGACTGGATAGTATTTGGGGGCGGGATCTGATGCATAGCTCTCTCTTTTTTTTTAATAGCATAGTTCTCTTTCATTGTATATGTGTAGGAATCAGGGGTCGGTGGCCTTCGTCTATTTGAATTTTCAATCTGTAAATGTTTCAGCAGTCAGGTCTCAATTTTACTAGCAATATAATCGGCCGTATTCATGCATTCGTAATGGGAAGTGTCTTACAGCTTGGAGCAGGGAATGGTTTGGGGGCAAACTTTTACTCTACTGATACCCTAGCTACAGGAGTTAAATTACTGTCTTTCTGAGCTGTTCTGTTGTTTTAACATTTGTAGTACAAAACTGTATATTTTGAATTCCCATGTGCATAGATTAAAAAATTATTATAGTTTTGGGTTGAGTTAAATTTCCTATTACTGAAGTATTGACGTTTGTAATATCTTAAGGGCATAGTAGGTAGGATGTCCCTAAAGATAGGAGTTGTGTACAAAAATGGAGTTGGGAAAAAATGCAAAACTTAAGTGTGCCATATTTAACCTTGTTAGGATTAAGGCAGGTAATAAGTAAAATTTGAGAGAGGTATGAAGTAATTCTTAGAGTCAGCTCACCAGGAAATGAAGGAAACTGACCAGTCTAGTGCACATTATATATCACCTCGTGTTTTTATAACAACGGTATTTACCTATATAACTTTATTACAACTTAATTTTTTTAGCAACTTGAAAGTTGTTTAAACAACTTGATAACAGATTTGTTCTATCTATACTTGCTATGTATAAACTCTTCATTTTTATAGAGTAACTGACTTGCTTAAGTAATACTACCTTGAGATGGTGATTCTCAAACTTGGGCACGCATCACGATCACCTAATGGGTTTGTGAAACTCCTGATTGCTGGGCCTCATCCCCAGAGTTGCTGATTCTGGGGTGAGGCCTGAGAATTTGCATTTCTCATAAGTTCCCAGGTGATGCTATGCTGCTGGTCCACACTTTGAGAACTATTACCTTAAGGAATTGGCTTCATTTAAAAAAATTAGGTCATATACATTTTTTGCATATATAAAATATGCAAAAAGGGAGGTTTATTTTCTTAGGAGTTACCTATGTAATTCAGGACTCTGTTTTAGATAGCTCATGAATACTACCTCAGGGAGAACTGAATTTTTTATTCATGCAATGGCATGTATTTAAAATCAGGACTATCATGTCAAAGCAGTTGCAGAAAATCCTCCTTCCCTTTGTTATTTATAAAACTAAAAGCTCTCTGTTGTTTTTTGGGTTTTTTTTGCAATGCAGTAGGTACTTGTGTGCCATTTTCATCCTCGATGACAGACACTTTTCCCATGTGGATCAGAATCAAATGAGGAAAGCATTCTTTCTCAACATCCTGGTTAAAAGGATTTCTGTCAGTGATGTCCTCCAATTAGGAAGTGTTAGCAGGAGACCTTCAAATTCTCCATATCCTAAACACTCCTGGTTGAATGGAAAAAACCTTGAACTCATAGATGGGGAGGGCAGAGTAATGTAGTCCCTGGACTTCTGATGGCATCCGCAGCATAGACATAAGGGCACAGATTGTGAAACCAGACTGACCGGGTATGAATCTCAGTTTTGTCACTCATTAGCTTGAGCAAATGATTGAACTCCTTTGTGACTCAGTTTTCTTATCTGTAAAATAGGAATAATAGTATTTACTTCCTAAAAACAGTAATGAAGGTTAAATGAGTTAGTGTGTGTAACGTGCTTGGAATTGTGCCAGGCACAAAGTAAATGTTAAATAAATGTTACCTTTTACTATCCACAAACAAGTCTCTCTGTGCTCTAACGAAGTTGGCTTAATCTGAAACCCACTGATCTTATTTCCCCGACCAGGGATTGAACCCATACCCTTGGCAGTGAAAGTGTGGACCCCTAATCACTGGACTGCCAGGGAATTCCTGCTCCCACCCCCCCCCCGCCCGCCCTCCCACTGAACTTTTCAATGTCATAATTTTGGAGGCTTCTTGAGGGATAGTTATACAGTTAAATCCATTTTTGCTAGTGGTTCTCAGGCAGGGTGATGTTGCCCCTTGGGATAAATGTCTGGAGACATCTTTGGTTGTCATAACTGGGGGGAGGGAGGGTCGTCAGTGGGTAGCACCTAGTGGCTGGAGGCTGGGGATGCTGTTAAATTCTACAATGCTCAGGACAAGCCACCGCCACCACAAAAAATTACCAAGTCCTAAATGTGCCGGAGTTGAGAAGCCCTGATTTGTGTGCTGTCTGGCGTGAGATTAATATGTGGCTCTTCATCTTGGTGACAGCCTGAATCTGTGGTGTGTTGATAAATATTTAACAACCTGTTTCCAGCCCCACTGATGGGGGTGGAAACAAAGTCCAGATTTGCAGAATTTTGCCAAGTTCCGTGGTGTAAAAGTTCCCACTGTAACCCCTTTCAGGCAACCAACTTTATGTCACTGCACGTAGAATTAGAAAGAGAGAATGTACCAAAACATTACAGTTCCTGGTCACATAGGGGATGGGGGCTCAGGTTGTCCAAGGGGTTCTCCTGTTGGTTCCTTTATGGGGTGCAGAGAAAAGGATAACATTCTTGTTATTACTCCCATCTGCTTGTTTAGTGTTTCTCTAGGGGTGGGATTATGAATTTGAGCATGAGGATGAATAACTTAATTCTGAGTGCCATTGACAGTGTTAATTTCACAAAAAAAGATAAGGTTAAAAAAAAAAGAGAGAAAAATAGGATGTGGAGGAATGAACAATGGGAAAGGCTGGAGAAGAGTAGAGAGGGAAGAATTGATGTACTGTGTGAGAAGTGACAGGGTCTATTGACAAAAATGTTAACTATTAAGACAATGAATAGAGAAAAATATATAATAGAATACAGTGTTAAAAAAAAATACTATTATCCTGACACATCTCCTCTCCCAACCCTGTATTTTCCCTCTTGACTAATAGCATCATTAGCTACCTGGTCACTCAAGCAAGAAACCTGGGCATCACCCCTAACTTCTCACTCTGACCTCCCCACTTAGAATTGGACACGGAGTCCTATCAGTTCTCCCATCTCCTATCTGTCCCATTATCTTCCTTCTTAGCTCTCAATTTAGGCCCTAATGATTTGTGGCCTGGACTCTTCCAGTAGTTTCCTGATGGCTGCCTGGAATTCTGATTCTCCTCTACAGAATGGTTTTCTGAGTACAGTGGTTAACAGCATAGAAGCTGAAGCCAGACTGCCCTGGGTTCCAATCATTCCATTACTCACTAGCTGTGTGATTTGGAAGTTACTTTACGTCTCCGTCTTAGATCCCTCATCTGTGAAACAGGGATGACTCGAGTAGTACCTCATAAGGCTGCTGTGAGGTCTAAAGGAAGTGCTATATGGGAAGTACTTAGAACTGTGCTCTGCGTTACTTTGTTCAAGATTGCAGTTGACAACCCTTCAGCAGTTCTCTAGTCCCACTTACCAGGCAAAGTCCTGCTCAACCATCAGGACTTGGCTCCTGGGTCTATTTCTCATGAAGCCCTGGGTGACTCATTGAGGCAGTTCAACTTTTCTTCCTTCCAGACTTCACCTTGAATCTCTCACTGCACTCAGCACAATAGTGCAGTCACCTGCTTACAGACTTACAGTCGTCCTTCTGGGAAGTGAGCTATTGATACTTGAGAGCAAGGACTGTGGCTTTTTTCTTTTTCTTTTCTTTTTTCTCAATCTTCAAGACCAAGCACTGTGCCTAACCACAGAGTAGATAATTAGAAGCAGTGAACAGTGTTAACTATGTATGAGTGTAAGAAAGGGACAGAAAGGATTCGGAAAAAAAACACCTGTTTCGCCACACTGATTGGATGATGGATGTTTGAACCCTTCTCTGTATTATTTTCATGTGGTTTCTATAATACAAAGTTTTTTTCAAGAAGAATAATTTTATGTATTATTTTTGGCTGCATTGGGTCTTTGTTGCTGCGTGTGGGCTTTCTCTAGTTGTGGCGAGTGGGGGCTGCTGTTCGTTGCGACGTGCGGGCTTCTCATTGCAGTGGCTTCTCTTGTTGAGGAGCGCGGGCTCTCGGCTCGCGGGCTCAGTAGTTGTGGCTCGTGGACTCTAGAGCGCAGGCTCAGTAGTTATGGCACATGGGCTTAGTTGCTCCGCGGCATGTGGGATCTTCCCGGACCAGGGCTCGAACCCGTGTCTCCTGCACTGGCAGGCGGATTCTTAACCACTGCGCCACCAGGGAAGTCCTTGTCATACAAAGTTAAAAATGGCTCCCATGTATCCATATAAAACTGCCCTTTTCCCCCTTGGTTAAAGTAGACTGGATCCATAAAATGAACTACTGCTTAGCAATAAAAAGGAACAAAAGATTAAATCGTAAAATATGGGTGAGTCCCCAAAACTGTCTACTAAGTAAGTGACACCGACACACAAACATGGATAGACAGAGCTTGCCTGAGTTAGAATGTCATTTCCACCGCTACCGTAGCTGTGTCACATCAGACAAGTGGTTTAACTTCTCTAGGGCTATTTCCTTATCTGTAAAATAAGGATGACAGTAGTACCTACCTCACAGGGCTGACAGGAGAATTAAATGCTCATGTGCTCAATAAGTGTGAGCTAAAGCAGTCATTTCTGTAAACATTCTTTTGACATCCTGGGAGCCCCTTCTGTCCATGACAGGCTGCACTGTTCTCTGGACTCCCGGTGGCTTGTGGCAGGCCACACCTCTCACCTGAGGACCGCACCCCACCCTTCCTTCATACCTCCTCCTGAACCCAGAGGTATGAAGGAACTTTAAAAATTACACCTATTCATTCTTGAAGATCAGGAGACTAAACAGGAAAAAAAAAATGGAAGAATTAACTCACTGGAAGGCTCACCCCACAGTTAACCACTAATGTAATAGGGAAGAACCTTTGTATTCTATTACAAGTTAGTCACTAAAGGGCTGTTGCCTGTAAGCTTCAATTATACATAATGGCCCATCTCTGGGAACCCTGCCTCCCAGGTAGTGAGCATTAAGCTAGAATACCTTTTCTTTTAGCTGACAAGAAACATCCTGACCAGGCCCACCTGTGAATGACTGCAAGGAGGAAGAGGAGGCTGACCAGAACCCGGACATGTTTGACTTTGCTCTCTCCCGTTTTAGTATAAAAGAAGCCTGAATGCCAACGCAGGCAGCTGGTTCCTTGGGGTCAGGAGTCCACCATCTTCTCGGTTTGCTGTCTCTCCAGGTAAGTCGTTACTCCTTGCCCCAACCAGTCATCTCTGGGATTCACTGGCCTGTCCTGCAGCGCGCAGCAGGAGCTTGGACTCGGTAACACTAATGTTTTGGTATATACTTTTTAAGACCTTTTCTTAGGCAAATACACCGTATCAGTATGTCTTTCTACTTTTAATTAAAAAACGAGTTCATATTATATAAACTTTATTTCATAACCCATCCTTTTACTTACTAGGGCCCTTCCCCCAGAAACACCCCTCCCACTTGCAGCTTCTACTGGTCAGCCCTTTCCTCGGAACCCCCGGCCCTGCGGGAGACCAGGTTCCGGCCCCACCTGCCAGGCCCGGGGCCGGCCGCCCCGCCCCCTTCCCCGCCCACGCCCCCCCCCCCGGCCCGCCCCACCCCACCCCGCCCCCGCCGCGGCCAGCTTCCATACCCGGCCCCGCACGCCGCGCTCGCGCTCGCTGTCACCGGGGGCCCGTCGGTCGCGGCTCCTCCGTGCGGCCCGTTTCCGGTGGGGCAAGGGCGTCTCCGCGGCGGCCCGGCTCCCGCGCGTTCAGCACCGCCGTCGGTGGCCAGATGCAGGCGGAGCTCGGAGCTCGGGGCGGCCGAGGACGCCGACCGGGCCGCGGCTGGCCTAGCGGGGATGGCGACCGCGAGCGGGCCGGCGCCCCGGCGGCGGTGGCGAGAGGCGGCGGCGGCGGGGATAGAGGCGGCCGCCGGGGCCGCGGCAAGGGCTCCCGGGGCAGCCGAGGAGGAGGAGGAGGAGGAGGAGGTCCGCGAGGCGGCCGCCGAGAGGCAGGAGGCAGGAGGCCGGGGCGCCGGGCCCAGTGCGCCGGGCCCAGTGCGCCGGTAAGAGGGGACGGCCGGTGGGGTTGTGGGCGGGGTCGGGGTCGCGGCTTCGTGGGAGCGGGGCTGGTGGGGGGTCCGGGCCCCGAGTCAGAAGCCGCGAGCGCCGTGCAGGGCACGCGCGAGCCGGACGGCGGCAGCGCCTGTGCAGGACGGGCGGAGGGCGGTGGGGGCGTGCGCCGGGGTGTGCACGTGGCGCGGGGGGTGGGTGTGCGTCCCTTGCTCCCTGTCTGCTGGGGTGCCCTGGAGGGTCAAGGCCATGGGCTTCCCCAGCCTGCCCAAGAGGTCTTGGCCCAATTATAAAAGAACCTAGCGGCCGCGGCTCTGTGTCCGCAAGTCTAGGGGGCCGTTTGGGTGCGGGTGTCAGTGTGATTAACCCTTTTGGGGTGGGGACAACCAGGGCTTGGTCTCCCAGTGCCTAACCTCCCAGGGAGACATTCCTGTTATTAAGAAGGAAGGGAGTTGGGGGTCAGTTTTGTTCACTGCCTGTGCAATGCGTGGCACACAGTAGGCACATAATAAATGTTCATGGAGTGAAAGAATGACCCCGACGAGCTGGACTGGATAGTATTTGGGGGCGGGATCTGATGCATAGCTCTCTCTTTTTTTTTAATAGCATAGTTCTCTTTCATTGTATATGTGTAGGAATCAGGGGTCGGTGGCCTTCGTCTATTTGAATTTTCAATCTGTAAATGTTTCAGCAGTCAGGTCTCAATTTTACTAGCAATATAATCGGCCGTATTCATGCATTCGTAATGGGAAGTGTCTTACAGCTTGGAGCAGGGAATGGTTTGGGGGCAAACTTTTACTCTACTGATACCCTAGCTACAGGAGTTAAATTACTGTCTTTCTGAGCTGTTCTGTTGTTTTAACATTTGTAGTACAAAACTGTATATTTTGAATTCCCATGTGCATAGATTAAAAAATTATTATAGTTTTGGGTTGAGTTAAATTTCCTATTACTGAAGTATTGACGTTTGTAATATCTTAAGGGCATAGTAGGTAGGATGTCCCTAAAGATAGGAGTTGTGTACAAAAATGGAGTTGGGAAAAAATGCAAAACTTAAGTGTGCCATATTTAACCTTGTTAGGATTAAGGCAGGTAATAAGTAAAATTTGAGAGAGGTATGAAGTAATTCTTAGAGTCAGCTCACCAGGAAATGAAGGAAACTGACCAGTCTAGTGCACATTATATATCACCTCGTGTTTTTATAACAACGGTATTTACCTATATAACTTTATTACAACTTAATTTTTTTAGCAACTTGAAAGTTGTTTAAACAACTTGATAACAGATTTGTTCTATCTATACTTGCTATGTATAAACTCTTCATTTTTATAGAGTAACTGACTTGCTTAAGTAATACTACCTTGAGATGGTGATTCTCAAACTTGGGCACGCATCACGATCACCTAATGGGTTTGTGAAACTCCTGATTGCTGGGCCTCATCCCCAGAGTTGCTGATTCTGGGGTGAGGCCTGAGAATTTGCCTTTCTCATAAGTTCCCAGGTGATGCTATGCTGCTGGTCCACACTTTGAGAACTATTACCTTAAGGAATTGGCTTCATTTAAAAAAATTAGGTCATATACATTTTTTGCATATATAAAATATGCAAAAAGGGAGGTTTATTTTCTTAGGAGTTACCTATGTAATTCAGGACTCTGTTTTAGATAGCTCATGAATACTACCTCAGGGAGAACTGAATTTTTTATTCATGCAATGGCATGTATTTAAAATCAGGACTATCATGTCAAAGCAGTTGCAGAAAATCCTCCTTCCCTTTGTTATTTATAAAACTAAAAGCTCTCTGTTGTTTTTTGGGTTTTTTTTGCAATGCAGTAGGTACTTGTGTGCCATTTTCATCCTCGATGACAGACACTTTTCCCATGTGGATCAGAATCAAATGAGGAAAGCATTCTTTCTCAACATCCTGGTTAAAAGGATTTCTGTCAGTGATGTCCTCCAATTAGGAAGTGTTAGCAGGAGACCTTCAAATTCTCCATATCCTAAACACTCCTGGTTGAATGGAAAAAACCTTGAACTCATAGATGGGGAGGGCAGAGTAATGTAGTCCCTGGACTTCTGATGGCATCCGCAGCATAGACATAAGGGCACAGATTGTGAAACCAGACTGACCGGGTATGAATCTCAGTTTTGTCACTCATTAGCTTGAGCAAATGATTGAACTCCTTTGTGACTCAGTTTTCTTATCTGTAAAATAGGAATAATAGTATTTACTTCCTAAAAACAGTAATGAAGGTTAAATGAGTTAGTGTGTGTAACGTGCTTGGAATTGTGCCAGGCACAAAGTAAATGTTAAATAAATGTTACCTTTTACTATCCACAAGCAAGTCTCTCTGTGCTCTAACGAAGTTGGCTTAATCTGAAACCCACTGATCTTATTTCCCCGACCAGGGATTGAACCCATACCCTTGGCAGTGAAAGTGTGGACCCCTAATCACTGGACTGCCAGGGAATTCCTGCTCCCACCCCCCCCCCCCCCGCCCGCCCTCCCACTGAACTTTTCAATGTCATAATTTTGGAGGCTTCTTGAGGGATAGTTATACAGTTAAATCCATTTTTGCTAGTGGTTCTCAGGCAGGGTGATGTTGCCCCTTGGGATAAATGTCTGGAGACATCTTTGGTTGTCATAACTGGGGGGAGGGAGGGTCGTCAGTGGGTAGCACCTAGTGGCTGGAGGCTGGGGATGCTGTTAAATTCTACAATGCTCAGGACAAGCCACCGCCACCACAAAAAATTACCAAGTCCTAAATGTGCCGGAGTTGAGAAGCCCTGATTTGTGTGCTGTCTGGCGTGAGATTAATATGTGGCTCTTCATCTTGGTGACAGCCTGAATCTGTGGTGTGTTGATAAATATTTAACAACCTGTTTCCAGCCCCACTGATGGGGGTGGAAACAAAGTCCAGATTTGCAGAATTTTGCCAAGTTCCGTGGTGTAGAAGTTCCCACTGTAACCCCTTTCAGGCAACCAACTTTATGTCACTGCACGTAGAATTAGAAAGAGAGAATGTACCAAAACATTACAGTTCCTGGTCACATAGGGGATGGGGGCTCAGGTTGTCCAAGGGGTTCTCCTGTTGGTTCCTTTATGGGGTGCAGAGAAAAGGATAACATTCTTGTTATTACTCCCATCTGCTTGTTTAGTGTTTCTCTAGGGGTGGGATTATGAATTTGAGCATGAGGATGAATAACTTAATTCTGAGTGCCATTGACAGTGTTAATTTCACAAAAAAAGATAAGGTTAAAAAAAAAAGAGAGAAAAATAGGATGTGGAGGAATGAACAATGGGAAAGGCTGGAGAAGAGTAGAGAGGGAAGAATTGATGTACTGTGTGAGAAGTGACAGGGTCTATTGACAAAAATGTTAACTATTAAGACAATGAATAGAGAAAAATATATAATAGAATACAGTGTTAAAAAAAAATACTATTATCCTGACACATCTCCTCTCCCAACCCTGTATTTTCCCTCTTGACTAATAGCATCATTAGCTACCTGGTCACTCAAGCAAGAAACCTGGGCATCACCCCTAACTTCTCACTCTGACCTCCCCACTTAGAATTGGACACGGAGTCCTATCAGTTCTCCCATCTCCTATCTGTCCCATTATCTTCCTTCTTAGCTCTCAATTTAGGCCCTAATGATTTGTGGCCTGGACTCTTCCAGTAGTTTCCTGATGGCTGCCTGGAATTCTGATTCTCCTCTACAGAATGGTTTTCTGAGTACAGTGGTTAACAGCATAGAAGCTGAAGCCAGACTGCCCTGGGTTCCAATCATTCCATTACTCACTAGCTGTGTGATTTGGAAGTTACTTTACGTCTCCGTCTTAGATCCCTCATCTGTGAAACAGGGATGACTCGAGTAGTACCTCATAAGGCTGCTGTGAGGTCTAAAGGAAGTGCTATATGGGAAGTACTTAGAACTGTGCTCTGCGTTACTTTGTTCAAGATTGCAGTTGACAACCCTTCAGCAGTTCTCTAGTCCCACTTACCAGGCAAAGTCCTGCTCAACCATCAGGACTTGGCTCCTGGGTCTATTTCTCATGAAGCCCTGGGTGACTCATTGAGGCAGTTCAACTTTTCTTCCTTCCAGACTTCACCTTGAATCTCTCACTGCACTCAGCACAATAGTGCAGTCACCTGCTTACAGACTTACAGTCGTCCTTCTGGGAAGTGAGCTATTGATACTTGAGAGCAAGGACTGTGGCTTTTTTCTTTTTCTTTTCTTTTTTCTCAATCTTCAAGACCAAGCACTGTGCCTAACCACAGAGTAGATAATTAGAAGCAGTGAACAGTGTTAACTATGTATGAGTGTAAGAAAGGGACAGAAAGGATTCGGAAAAAAAACACCTGTTTCGCCACACTGATTGGATGATGGATGTTTGAACCCTTCTCTGTATTATTTTCATGTGGTTTCTATAATACAAAGTTTTTTTCAAGAAGAATAATTTTATGTATTATTTTTGGCTGCATTGGGTCTTTGTTGCTGCGTGTGGGCTTTCTCTAGTTGTGGCGAGTGGGGGCTGCTGTTCGTTGCGACGTGCGGGCTTCTCATTGCAGTGGCTTCTCTTGTTGAGGAGCGCGGGCTCTCGGCTCGCGGGCTCAGTAGTTGTGGCTCGTGGACTCTAGAGCGCAGGCTCAGTAGTTATGGCACATGGGCTTAGTTGCTCCGCGGCATGTGGGATCTTCCCGGACCAGGGCTCGAACCCGTGTCTCCTGCACTGGCAGGCGGATTCTTAACCACTGCGCCACCAGGGAAGTCCTTGTCATACAAAGTTAAAAATGGCTCCCATGTATCCATATAAAACTGCCCTTTTCCCCCTTGGTTAAAGTAGACTGGATCCATAAAATGAACTACTGCTTAGCAATAAAAAGGAACAAAAGATTAAATCGTAAAATATGGGTGAGTCCCCAAAACTGTCTACTAAGTAAGTGACACCGACACACAAACATGGATAGACAGAGCTTGCCTGAGTTAGAATGTCATTTCCACCGCTACCGTAGCTGTGTCACATCAGACAAGTGGTTTAACTTCTCTAGGGCTATTTCCTTATCTGTAAAATAAGGATGACAGTAGTACCTACCTCACAGGGCTGACAGGAGAATTAAATGCTCATGTGCTCAATAAGTGTGAGCTAAAGCAGTCATTTCTGTAAACATTCTTTTGACATCCTGGGAGCCCCTTCTGTCCATGACAGGCTGCACTGTTCTCTGGACTCCCGGTGGCTTGTGGCAGGCCACACCTCTCACCTGAGGACCGCACCCCACCCTTCCTTCATACCTCCTCCTGAACCCAGAGGTATGAAGGAACTTTAAAAATTACACCTATTCATTCTTGAAGATCAGGAGACTAAACAGGAAAAAAAAAATGGAAGAATTAACTCACTGGAAGGCTCACCCCACAGTTAACCACTAATGTAATAGGGAAGAACCTTTGTATTCTATTACAAGTTAGTCACTAAAGGGCTGTTGCCTGTAAGCTTCAATTATACATAATGGCCCATCTCTGGGAACCCTGCCTCCCAGGTAGTGAGCATTAAGCTAGAATACCTTTTCTTTTAGCTGACAAGAAACATCCTGACCAGGCCCACCTGTGAATGACTGCAAGGAGGAAGAGGAGGCTGACCAGAACCCGGACATGTTTGACTTTGCTCTCTCCCGTTTTAGTATAAAAGAAGCCTGAATGCCAACGCAGGCAGCTGGTTCCTTGGGGTCAGGAGTCCACCATCTTCTCGGTTTGCTGTCTCTCCAGGTAAGTCGTTACTCCTTGCCCCAACCAGTCATCTCTGGGATTCACTGGCCTGTCCTGCAGCGCGCAGCAGGAGCTTGGACTCGGTAACACTAATGTTTTGGTATATACTTTTTAAGACCTTTTCTTAGGCAAATACACCGTATCAGTATGTCTTTCTACTTTTAATTAAAAAACGAGTTCATATTATATAAACTTTATTTCATAACCCATCCTTTTACTTACTAGGGCCCTTCCCCCAGAAACACCCCTCCCACTTGCAGCTTCTACTGGTCAGCCCTTTCCTCGGAACCCCCGGCCCTGCGGGAGACCAGGTTCCGGCCCCACCTGCCAGGCCCGGGGCCGGCCGCCCCGCCCCCTTCCCCGCCCACGCCCCCCCCCCCGGCCCGCCCCACCCCACCCCGCCCCCGCCGCGGCCAGCTTCCATACCCGGCCCCGCACGCCGCGCTCGCGCTCGCTGTCACCGGGGGCCCGTCGGTCGCGGCTCCTCCGTGCGGCCCGTTTCCGGTGGGGCAAGGGCGTCTCCGCGGCGGCCCGGCTCCCGCGCGTTCAGCACCGCCGTCGGTGGCCAGATGCAGGCGGAGCTCGGAGCTCGGGGCGGCCGAGGACGCCGACCGGGCCGCGGCTGGCCTAGCGGGGATGGCGACCGCGAGCGGGCCGGCGCCCCGGCGGCGGTGGCGAGAGGCGGCGGCGGCGGGGATAGAGGCGGCCGCCGGGGCCGCGGCAAGGGCTCCCGGGGCAGCCGAGGAGGAGGAGGAGGAGGAGGAGGTCCGCGAGGCGGCCGCCGAGAGGCAGGAGGCAGGAGGCCGGGGCGCCGGGCCCAGTGCGCCGGGCCCAGTGCGCCGGTAAGAGGGGACGGCCGGTGGGGTTGTGGGCGGGGTCGGGGTCGCGGCTTCGTGGGAGCGGGGCTGGTGGGGGGTCCGGGCCCCGAGTCAGAAGCCGCGAGCGCCGTGCAGGGCACGCGCGAGCCGGACGGCGGCAGCGCCTGTGCAGGACGGGCGGAGGGCGGTGGGGGCGTGCGCCGGGGTGTGCACGTGGCGCGGGGGGTGGGTGTGCGTCCCTTGCTCCCTGTCTGCTGGGGTGCCCTGGAGGGTCAAGGCCATGGGCTTCCCCAGCCTGCCCAAGAGGTCTTGGCCCAATTATAAAAGAACCTAGCGGCCGCGGCTCTGTGTCCGCAAGTCTAGGGGGCCGTTTGGGTGCGGGTGTCAGTGTGATTAACCCTTTTGGGGTGGGGACAACCAGGGCTTGGTCTCCCAGTGCCTAACCTCCCAGGGAGACATTCCTGTTATTAAGAAGGAAGGGAGTTGGGGGTCAGTTTTGTTCACTGCCTGTGCAATGCGTGGCACACAGTAGGCACATAATAAATGTTCATGGAGTGAAAGAATGACCCCGACGAGCTGGACTGGATAGTATTTGGGGGCGGGATCTGATGCATAGCTCTCTCTTTTTTTTTAATAGCATAGTTCTCTTTCATTGTATATGTGTAGGAATCAGGGGTCGGTGGCCTTCGTCTATTTGAATTTTCAATCTGTAAATGTTTCAGCAGTCAGGTCTCAATTTTACTAGCAATATAATCGGCCGTATTCATGCATTCGTAATGGGAAGTGTCTTACAGCTTGGAGCAGGGAATGGTTTGGGGGCAAACTTTTACTCTACTGATACCCTAGCTACAGGAGTTAAATTACTGTCTTTCTGAGCTGTTCTGTTGTTTTAACATTTGTAGTACAAAACTGTATATTTTGAATTCCCATGTGCATAGATTAAAAAATTATTATAGTTTTGGGTTGAGTTAAATTTCCTATTACTGAAGTATTGACGTTTGTAATATCTTAAGGGCATAGTAGGTAGGATGTCCCTAAAGATAGGAGTTGTGTACAAAAATGGAGTTGGGAAAAAATGCAAAACTTAAGTGTGCCATATTTAACCTTGTTAGGATTAAGGCAGGTAATAAGTAAAATTTGAGAGAGGTATGAAGTAATTCTTAGAGTCAGCTCACCAGGAAATGAAGGAAACTGACCAGTCTAGTGCACATTATATATCACCTCGTGTTTTTATAACAACGGTATTTACCTATATAACTTTATTACAACTTAATTTTTTTAGCAACTTGAAAGTTGTTTAAACAACTTGATAACAGATTTGTTCTATCTATACTTGCTATGTATAAACTCTTCATTTTTATAGAGTAACTGACTTGCTTAAGTAATACTACCTTGAGATGGTGATTCTCAAACTTGGGCACGCATCACGATCACCTAATGGGTTTGTGAAACTCCTGATTGCTGGGCCTCATCCCCAGAGTTGCTGATTCTGGGGTGAGGCCTGAGAATTTGCCTTTCTCATAAGTTCCCAGGTGATGCTATGCTGCTGGTCCACACTTTGAGAACTATTACCTTAAGGAATTGGCTTCATTTAAAAAAATTAGGTCATATACATTTTTTGCATATATAAAATATGCAAAAAGGGAGGTTTATTTTCTTAGGAGTTACCTATGTAATTCAGGACTCTGTTTTAGATAGCTCATGAATACTACCTCAGGGAGAACTGAATTTTTTATTCATGCAATGGCATGTATTTAAAATCAGGACTATCATGTCAAAGCAGTTGCAGAAAATCCTCCTTCCCTTTGTTATTTATAAAACTAAAAGCTCTCTGTTGTTTTTTGGGTTTTTTTTGCAATGCAGTAGGTACTTGTGTGCCATTTTCATCCTCGATGACAGACACTTTTCCCATGTGGATCAGAATCAAATGAGGAAAGCATTCTTTCTCAACATCCTGGTTAAAAGGATTTCTGTCAGTGATGTCCTCCAATTAGGAAGTGTTAGCAGGAGACCTTCAAATTCTCCATATCCTAAACACTCCTGGTTGAATGGAAAAAACCTTGAACTCATAGATGGGGAGGGCAGAGTAATGTAGTCCCTGGACTTCTGATGGCATCCGCAGCATAGACATAAGGGCACAGATTGTGAAACCAGACTGACCGGGTATGAATCTCAGTTTTGTCACTCATTAGCTTGAGCAAATGATTGAACTCCTTTGTGACTCAGTTTTCTTATCTGTAAAATAGGAATAATAGTATTTACTTCCTAAAAACAGTAATGAAGGTTAAATGAGTTAGTGTGTGTAACGTGCTTGGAATTGTGCCAGGCACAAAGTAAATGTTAAATAAATGTTACCTTTTACTATCCACAAGCAAGTCTCTCTGTGCTCTAACGAAGTTGGCTTAATCTGAAACCCACTGATCTTATTTCCCCGACCAGGGATTGAACCCATACCCTTGGCAGTGAAAGTGTGGACCCCTAATCACTGGACTGCCAGGGAATTCCTGCTCCCACCCCCCCCCCCCCCGCCCGCCCTCCCACTGAACTTTTCAATGTCATAATTTTGGAGGCTTCTTGAGGGATAGTTATACAGTTAAATCCATTTTTGCTAGTGGTTCTCAGGCAGGGTGATGTTGCCCCTTGGGATAAATGTCTGGAGACATCTTTGGTTGTCATAACTGGGGGGAGGGAGGGTCGTCAGTGGGTAGCACCTAGTGGCTGGAGGCTGGGGATGCTGTTAAATTCTACAATGCTCAGGACAAGCCACCGCCACCACAAAAAATTACCAAGTCCTAAATGTGCCGGAGTTGAGAAGCCCTGATTTGTGTGCTGTCTGGCGTGAGATTAATATGTGGCTCTTCATCTTGGTGACAGCCTGAATCTGTGGTGTGTTGATAAATATTTAACAACCTGTTTCCAGCCCCACTGATGGGGGTGGAAACAAAGTCCAGATTTGCAGAATTTTGCCAAGTTCCGTGGTGTAGAAGTTCCCACTGTAACCCCTTTCAGGCAACCAACTTTATGTCACTGCACGTAGAATTAGAAAGAGAGAATGTACCAAAACATTACAGTTCCTGGTCACATAGGGGATGGGGGCTCAGGTTGTCCAAGGGGTTCTCCTGTTGGTTCCTTTATGGGGTGCAGAGAAAAGGATAACATTCTTGTTATTACTCCCATCTGCTTGTTTAGTGTTTCTCTAGGGGTGGGATTATGAATTTGAGCATGAGGATGAATAACTTAATTCTGAGTGCCATTGACAGTGTTAATTTCACAAAAAAAGATAAGGTTAAAAAAAAAAGAGAGAAAAATAGGATGTGGAGGAATGAACAATGGGAAAGGCTGGAGAAGAGTAGAGAGGGAAGAATTGATGTACTGTGTGAGAAGTGACAGGGTCTATTGACAAAAATGTTAACTATTAAGACAATGAATAGAGAAAAATATATAATAGAATACAGTGTTAAAAAAAAATACTATTATCCTGACACATCTCCTCTCCCAACCCTGTATTTTCCCTCTTGACTAATAGCATCATTAGCTACCTGGTCACTCAAGCAAGAAACCTGGGCATCACCCCTAACTTCTCACTCTGACCTCCCCACTTAGAATTGGACACGGAGTCCTATCAGTTCTCCCATCTCCTATCTGTCCCATTATCTTCCTTCTTAGCTCTCAATTTAGGCCCTAATGATTTGTGGCCTGGACTCTTCCAGTAGTTTCCTGATGGCTGCCTGGAATTCTGATTCTCCTCTACAGAATGGTTTTCTGAGTACAGTGGTTAACAGCATAGAAGCTGAAGCCAGACTGCCCTGGGTTCCAATCATTCCATTACTCACTAGCTGTGTGATTTGGAAGTTACTTTACGTCTCCGTCTTAGATCCCTCATCTGTGAAACAGGGATGACTCGAGTAGTACCTCATAAGGCTGCTGTGAGGTCTAAAGGAAGTGCTATATGGGAAGTACTTAGAACTGTGCTCTGCGTTACTTTGTTCAAGATTGCAGTTGACAACCCTTCAGCAGTTCTCTAGTCCCACTTACCAGGCAAAGTCCTGCTCAACCATCAGGACTTGGCTCCTGGGTCTATTTCTCATGAAGCCCTGGGTGACTCATTGAGGCAGTTCAACTTTTCTTCCTTCCAGACTTCACCTTGAATCTCTCACTGCACTCAGCACAATAGTGCAGTCACCTGCTTACAGACTTACAGTCGTCCTTCTGGGAAGTGAGCTATTGATACTTGAGAGCAAGGACTGTGGCTTTTTTCTTTTTCTTTTCTTTTTTCTCAATCTTCAAGACCAAGCACTGTGCCTAACCACAGAGTAGATAATTAGAAGCAGTGAACAGTGTTAACTATGTATGAGTGTAAGAAAGGGACAGAAAGGATTCGGAAAAAAAACACCTGTTTCGCCACACTGATTGGATGATGGATGTTTGAACCCTTCTCTGTATTATTTTCATGTGGTTTCTATAATACAAAGTTTTTTTCAAGAAGAATAATTTTATGTATTATTTTTGGCTGCATTGGGTCTTTGTTGCTGCGTGTGGGCTTTCTCTAGTTGTGGCGAGTGGGGGCTGCTGTTCGTTGCGACGTGCGGGCTTCTCATTGCAGTGGCTTCTCTTGTTGAGGAGCGCGGGCTCTCGGCTCGCGGGCTCAGTAGTTGTGGCTCGTGGACTCTAGAGCGCAGGCTCAGTAGTTATGGCACATGGGCTTAGTTGCTCCGCGGCATGTGGGATCTTCCCGGACCAGGGCTCGAACCCGTGTCTCCTGCACTGGCAGGCGGATTCTTAACCACTGCGCCACCAGGGAAGTCCTTGTCATACAAAGTTAAAAATGGCTCCCATGTATCCATATAAAACTGCCCTTTTCCCCCTTGGTTAAAGTAGACTGGATCCATAAAATGAACTACTGCTTAGCAATAAAAAGGAACAAAAGATTAAATCGTAAAATATGGGTGAGTCCCCAAAACTGTCTACTAAGTAAGTGACACCGACACACAAACATGGATAGACAGAGCTTGCCTGAGTTAGAATGTCATTTCCACCGCTACCGTAGCTGTGTCACATCAGACAAGTGGTTTAACTTCTCTAGGGCTATTTCCTTATCTGTAAAATAAGGATGACAGTAGTACCTACCTCACAGGGCTGACAGGAGAATTAAATGCTCATGTGCTCAATAAGTGTGAGCTAAAGCAGTCATTTCTGTAAACATTCTTTTGACATCCTGGGAGCCCCTTCTGTCCATGACAGGCTGCACTGTTCTCTGGACTCCCGGTGGCTTGTGGCAGGCCACACCTCTCACCTGAGGACCGCACCCCACCCTTCCTTCATACCTCCTCCTGAACCCAGAGGTATGAAGGAACTTTAAAAATTACACCTATTCATTCTTGAAGATCAGGAGACTAAACAGGAAAAAAAAAATGGAAGAATTAACTCACTGGAAGGCTCACCCCACAGTTAACCACTAATGTAATAGGGAAGAACCTTTGTATTCTATTACAAGTTAGTCACTAAAGGGCTGTTGCCTGTAAGCTTCAATTATACATAATGGCCCATCTCTGGGAACCCTGCCTCCCAGGTAGTGAGCATTAAGCTAGAATACCTTTTCTTTTAGCTGACAAGAAACATCCTGACCAGGCCCACCTGTGAATGACTGCAAGGAGGAAGAGGAGGCTGACCAGAACCCGGACATGTTTGACTTTGCTCTCTCCCGTTTTAGTATAAAAGAAGCCTGAATGCCAACGCAGGCAGCTGGTTCCTTGGGGTCAGGAGTCCACCATCTTCTCGGTTTGCTGTCTCTCCAGGTAAGTCGTTACTCCTTGCCCCAACCAGTCATCTCTGGGATTCACTGGCCTGTCCTGCAGCGCGCAGCAGGAGCTTGGACTCGGTAACACTAATGTTTTGGTATATACTTTTTAAGACCTTTTCTTAGGCAAATACACCGTATCAGTATGTCTTTCTACTTTTAATTAAAAAACGAGTTCATATTATATAAACTTTATTTCATAACCCATCCTTTTACTTACTAGGGCCCTTCCCCCAGAAACACCCCTCCCACTTGCAGCTTCTACTGGTCAGCCCTTTCCTCGGAACCCCCGGCCCTGCGGGAGACCAGGTTCCGGCCCCACCTGCCAGGCCCGGGGCCGGCCGCCCCGCCCCCTTCCCCGCCCACGCCCCCCCCCCCGGCCCGCCCCACCCCACCCCGCCCCCGCCGCGGCCAGCTTCCATACCCGGCCCCGCACGCCGCGCTCGCGCTCGCTGTCACCGGGGGCCCGTCGGTCGCGGCTCCTCCGTGCGGCCCGTTTCCGGTGGGGCAAGGGCGTCTCCGCGGCGGCCCGGCTCCCGCGCGTTCAGCACCGCCGTCGGTGGCCAGATGCAGGCGGAGCTCGGAGTTCGGGGCGGCCGAGGACGCCGACCGGGCCGCGGCTGGCCTAGCGGGGATGGCGACCGCGAGCGGGCCGGCGCCCCGGCGGCGGTGGCGAGAGGCGGCGGCGGCGGGGATAGAGGCGGCCGCCGGGGCCGCGGCAAGGGCTCCCGGGGCAGCCGAGGAGGAGGAGGAGGAGGAGGAGGTCCGCGAGGCGGCCGCCGAGAGGCAGGAGGCAGGAGGCCGGGGCGCCGGGCCCAGTGCGCCGGTAAGAGGGGACGGCCGGTGGGGTTGTGGGCGGGGTCGGGGTCGCGGCTTCGTGGGAGCGGGGCTGGTGGGGGGTCCGGGCCCCGAGTCAGAAGCCGCGAGCGCCGTGCAGGGCACGCGCGAGCCGGACGGCGGCAGCGCCTGTGCAGGACGGGCGGAGGGCGGTGGGGGCGTGCGCCGGGGTGTGCACGTGGCGCGGGGGGTGGGTGTGCGTCCCTTGCTCCCTGTCTGCTGGGGTGCCCTGGAGGGTCAAGGCCATGGGCTTCCCCAGCCTGCCCAAGAGGTCTTGGCCCAATTATAAAAGAACCTAGCGGCCGCGGCTCTGTGTCCGCAAGTCTAGGGGGCCGTTTGGGTGCGGGTGTCAGTGTGATTAACCCTTTTGGGGTGGGGACAACCAGGGCTTGGTCTCCCAGTGCCTAACCTCCCAGGGAGACATTCCTGTTATTAAGAAGGAAGGGATTTGGGGGTCAGTTTTGTTCACTGCCTGTGCAATGCGTGGCACACAGTAGGCACATAATAAATGTTGATGGAGTGAAAGAATGACCCCGACGAGCTGGACTGGATAGTATTTGGGGGCGGGATCTGATGCATAGCTCTCTCTTTTTTTTTAATAGCATAGTTCTCTTTCATTGTATATGTGTAGGAATCAGGGGTCGGTGGCCTTCGTCTATTTGAATTTTCAATCTGTAAATGTTTCAGCAGTCAGGTCTCAATTTTACTAGCAATATAATCGGCCGTATTCATGCATTCGTAATGGGAAGTGTCTTACAGCTTGGAGCAGGGAATGGTTTGGGGGCAAACTTTTACTCTACTGATACCCTAGCTACAGGAGTTAAATTACTGTCTTTCTGAGCTGTTCTGTTGTTTTAACATTTGTAGTACAAAACTGTATATTTTGAATTCCCATGTGCATAGATTAAAAAATTATTATAGTTTTGGGTTGAGTTAAATTTCCTATTACTGAAGTATTGACGTTTGTAATATCTTAAGGGCATAGTAGGTAGGATGTCCCTAAAGATAGGAGTTGTGTACAAAAATGGAGTTGGGAAAAAATGCAAAACTTAAGTGTGCCATATTTAACCTTGTTAGGATTAAGGCAGGTAATAAGTAAAATTTGAGAGAGGTATGAAGTAATTCTTAGAGTCAGCTCACCAGGAAATGAAGGAAACTGACCAGTCTAGTGCACATTATATATCACCTCGTGTTTTTATAACAACGGTATTTACCTATATAACTTTATTACAACTTAATTTTTTTAGCAACTTGAAAGTTGTTTAAACAACTTGATAACAGATTTGTTCTATCTATACTTGCTATGTATAAACTCTTCATTTTTATAGAGTAACTGACTTGCTTAAGTAATACTACCTTGAGATGGTGATTCTCAAACTTGGGCACGCATCACGATCACCTAATGGGTTTGTGAAACTCCTGATTGCTGGGCCTCATCCCCAGAGTTGCTGATTCTGGGGTGAGGCCTGAGAATTTGCATTTCTCATAAGTTCCCAGGTGATGCTATGCTGCTGGTCCACACTTTGAGAACTATTACCTTAAGGAATTGGCTTCATTTAAAAAAATTAGGTCATATACATTTTTTGCATATATAAAATATGCAAAAAGGGAGGTTTATTTTCTTAGGAGTTACCTATGTAATTCAGGACTCTGTTTTAGATAGCTCATGAATACTACCTCAGGGAGAACTGAATTTTTTATTCATGCAATGGCATGTATTTAAAATCAGGACTATCATGTCAAAGCAGTTGCAGAAAATCCTCCTTCCCTTTGTTATTTATAAAACTAAAAGCTCTCTGTTGTTTTTTGGGTTTTTTTTGCAATGCAGTAGGTACTTGTGTGCCATTTTCATCCTCGATGACAGACACTTTTCCCATGTGGATCAGAATCAAATGAGGAAAGCATTCTTTCTCAACATCCTGGTTAAAAGGATTTCTGTCAGTGATGTCCTCCAATTAGGAAGTGTTAGCAGGAGACCTTCAAATTCTCCATATCCTAAACACTCCTGGTTGAATGGAAAAAACCTTGAACTCATAGATGGGGAGGGCAGAGTAATGTAGTCCCTGGACTTCTGATGGCATCCGCAGCATAGACATAAGGGCACAGATTGTGAAACCAGACTGACCGGGTATGAATCTCAGTTTTGTCACTCATTAGCTTGAGCAAATGATTGAACTCCTTTGTGACTCAGTTTTCTTATCTGTAAAATAGGAATAATAGTATTTACTTCCTAAAAACAGTAATGAAGGTTAAATGAGTTAGTGTGTGTAACGTGCTTGGAATTGTGCCAGGCACAAAGTAAATGTTAAATAAATGTTACCTTTTACTATCCACAAACAAGTCTCTCTGTGCTCTAACGAAGTTGGCTTAATCTGAAACCCACTGATCTTATTTCCCCGACCAGGGATTGAACCCATACCCTTGGCAGTGAAAGTGTGGACCCCTAATCACTGGACTGCCAGGGAATTCCTGCTCCCACCCCCCCCCCCCCGCCCGCCCTCCCACTGAACTTTTCAATGTCATAATTTTGGAGGCTTCTTGAGGGATAGTTATACAGTTAAATCCATTTTTGCTAGTGGTTCTCAGGCAGGGTGATGTTGCCCCTTGGGATAAATGTCTGGAGACATCTTTGGTTGTCATAACTGGGGGGAGGGAGGGTCGTCAGTGGGTAGCACCTAGTGGCTGGAGGCTGGGGATGCTGTTAAATTCTACAATGCTCAGGACAAGCCACCGCCACCACAAAAAATTACCAAGTCCTAAATGTGCCGGAGTTGAGAAGCCCTGATTTGTGTGCTGTCTGGCGTGAGATTAATATGTGGCTCTTCATCTTGGTGACAGCCTGAATCTGTGGTGTGTTGATAAATATTTAACAACCTGTTTCCAGCCCCACTGATGGGGGTGGAAACAAAGTCCAGATTTGCAGAATTTTGCCAAGTTCCGTGGTGTAAAAGTTCCCACTGTAACCCCTTTCAGGCAACCAACTTTATGTCACTGCACGTAGAATTAGAAAGAGAGAATGTACCAAAACATTACAGTTCCTGGTCACATAGGGGATGGGGGCTCAGGTTGTCCAAGGGGTTCTCCTGTTGGTTCCTTTATGGGGTGCAGAGAAAAGGATAACATTCTTGTTATTACTCCCATCTGCTTGTTTAGTGTTTCTCTAGGGGTGGGATTATGAATTTGAGCATGAGGATGAATAACTTAATTCTGAGTGCCATTGACAGTGTTAATTTCACAAAAAAAGATAAGGTTAAAAAAAAAAGAGAGAAAAATAGGATGTGGAGGAATGAACAATGGGAAAGGCTGGAGAAGAGTAGAGAGGGAAGAATTGATGTACTGTGTGAGAAGTGACAGGGTCTATTGACAAAAATGTTAACTATTAAGACAATGAATAGAGAAAAATATATAATAGAATACAGTGTTAAAAAAAAATACTATTATCCTGACACATCTCCTCTCCCAACCCTGTATTTTCCCTCTTGACTAATAGCATCATTAGCTACCTGGTCACTCAAGCAAGAAACCTGGGCATCACCCCTAACTTCTCACTCTGACCTCCCCACTTAGAATTGGACACGGAGTCCTATCAGTTCTCCCATCTCCTATCTGTCCCATTATCTTCCTTCTTAGCTCTCAATTTAGGCCCTAATGATTTGTGGCCTGGACTCTTCCAGTAGTTTCCTGATGGCTGCCTGGAATTCTGATTCTCCTCTACAGAATGGTTTTCTGAGTACAGTGGTTAACAGCATAGAAGCTGAAGCCAGACTGCCCTGGGTTCCAATCATTCCATTACTCACTAGCTGTGTGATTTGGAAGTTACTTTACGTCTCCGTCTTAGATCCCTCATCTGTGAAACAGGGATGACTCGAGTAGTACCTCATAAGGCTGCTGTGAGGTCTAAAGGAAGTGCTATATGGGAAGTACTTAGAACTGTGCTCTGCGTTACTTTGTTCAAGATTGCAGTTGACAACCCTTCAGCAGTTCTCTAGTCCCACTTACCAGGCAAAGTCCTGCTCAACCATCAGGACTTGGCTCCTGGGTCTATTTCTCATGAAGCCCTGGGTGACTCATTGAGGCAGTTCAACTTTTCTTCCTTCCAGACTTCACCTTGAATCTCTCACTGCACTCAGCACAATAGTGCAGTCACCTGCTTACAGACTTACAGTCGTCCTTCTGGGAAGTGAGCTATTGATACTTGAGAGCAAGGACTGTGGCTTTTTTCTTTTTCTTTTCTTTTTTCTCAATCTTCAAGACCAAGCACTGTGCCTAACCACAGAGTAGATAATTAGAAGCAGTGAACAGTGTTAACTATGTATGAGTGTAAGAAAGGGACAGAAAGGATTCGGAAAAAAAACACCTGTTTCGCCACACTGATTGGATGATGGATGTTTGAACCCTTCTCTGTATTATTTTCATGTGGTTTCTATAATACAAAGTTTTTTTCAAGAAGAATAATTTTATGTATTATTTTTGGCTGCATTGGGTCTTTGTTGCTGCGTGTGGGCTTTCTCTAGTTGTGGCGAGTGGGGGCTGCTGTTCGTTGCGACGTGCGGGCTTCTCATTGCAGTGGCTTCTCTTGTTGAGGAGCGCGGGCTCTCGGCTCGCGGGCTCAGTAGTTGTGGCTCGTGGACTCTAGAGCGCAGGCTCAGTAGTTATGGCACATGGGCTTAGTTGCTCCGCGGCATGTGGGATCTTCCCGGACCAGGGCTCGAACCCGTGTCTCCTGCACTGGCAGGCGGATTCTTAACCACTGCGCCACCAGGGAAGTCCTTGTCATACAAAGTTAAAAATGGCTCCCATGTATCCATATAAAACTGCCCTTTTCCCCCTTGGTTAAAGTAGACTGGATCCATAAAATGAACTACTGCTTAGCAATAAAAAGGAACAAAAGATTAAATCGTAAAATATGGGTGAGTCCCCAAAACTGTCTACTAAGTAAGTGACACCGACACACAAACATGGATAGACAGAGCTTGCCTGAGTTAGAATGTCATTTCCACCGCTACCGTAGCTGTGTCACATCAGACAAGTGGTTTAACTTCTCTAGGGCTATTTCCTTATCTGTAAAATAAGGATGACAGTAGTACCTACCTCACAGGGCTGACAGGAGAATTAAATGCTCATGTGCTCAATAAGTGTGAGCTAAAGCAGTCATTTCTGTAAACATTCTTTTGCCATCCTGGGAGCCCCTTCTGTCCATGACAGGCTGCACTGTTCTCTGGACTCCCGGTGGCTTGTGGCAGGCCACACCTCTCACCTGAGGACCGCACCCCACCCTTCCTTCATACCTCCTCCTGAACCCAGAGGTATGAAGGAACTTTAAAAATTACACCTATTCATTCTTGAAGATCAGGAGACTAAACAGGAAAAAAAAAATGGAAGAATTAACTCACTGGAAGGCTCACCCCACAGTTAACCACTAATGTAATAGGGAAGAACCTTTGTATTCTATTACAAGTTAGTCACTAAAGGGCTGTTGCCTGTAAGCTTCAATTATACATAATGGCCCATCTCTGGGAACCCTGCCTCCCAGGTAGTGAGCATTAAGCTAGAATACCTTTTCTTTTAGCTGACAAGAAACATCCTGACCAGGCCCACCTGTGAATGACTGCAAGGAGGAAGAGGAGGCTGACCAGAACCCGGACATGTTTGACTTTGCTCTCTCCCGTTTTAGTATAAAAGAAGCCTGAATGCCAACGCAGGCAGCTGGTTCCTTGGGGTCAGGAGTCCACCATCTTCTCGGTTTGCTGTCTCTCCAGGTAAGTCGTTACTCCTTGCCCCAACCAGTCATCTCTGGGATTCACTGGCCTGTCCTGCAGCGCGCAGCAGGAGCTTGGACTCGGTAACACTAATGTTTTGGTATATACTTTTTAAGACCTTTTCTTAGGCAAATACACCGTATCAGTATGTCTTTCTACTTTTAATTAAAAAACGAGTTCATATTATATAAACTTTATTTCATAACCCATCCTTTTACTTACTAGGGCCCTTCCCCCAGAAACACCCCTCCCACTTGCAGCTTCTACTGGTCAGCCCTTTCCTCGGAACCCCCGGCCCTGCGGGAGACCAGGTTCCGGCCCCACCTGCCAGGCCCGGGGCCGGCCGCCCCGCCCCCTTCCCCGCCCACGCCCCCCCCCCCGGCCCGCCCCACCCCACCCCGCCCCCGCCGCGGCCAGCTTCCATACCCGGCCCCGCACGCCGCGCTCGCGCTCGCTGTCACCGGGGGCCCGTCGGTCGCGGCTCCTCCGTGCGGCCCGTTTCCGGTGGGGCAAGGGCGTCTCCGCGGCGGCCCGGCTCCCGCGCGTTCAGCACCGCCGTCGGTGGCCAGATGCAGGCGGAGCTCGGAGTTCGGGGCGGCCGAGGACGCCGACCGGGCCGCGGCTGGCCTAGCGGGGATGGCGACCGCGAGCGGGCCGGCGCCCCGGCGGCGGTGGCGAGAGGCGGCGGCGGCGGGGATAGAGGCGGCCGCCGGGGCCGCGGCAAGGGCTCCCGGGGCAGCCGAGGAGGAGGAGGAGGAGGAGGAGGTCCGCGAGGCGGCCGCCGAGAGGCAGGAGGCAGGAGGCCGGGGCGCCGGGCCCAGTGCGCCGGTAAGAGGGGACGGCCGGTGGGGTTGTGGGCGGGGTCGGGGTCGCGGCTTCGTGGGAGCGGGGCTGGTGGGGGGTCCGGGCCCCGAGTCAGAAGCCGCGAGCGCCGTGCAGGGCACGCGCGAGCCGGATGGCGGCAGCGCCTGTGCAGGACGGGCGGAGGGCGGTGGGGGCGTGCGCCGGGGTGTGCACGTGGCGCGGGGGGTGGGTGTGCGTCCCTTGCTCCCTGTCTGCTGGGGTGCCCTGGAGGGTCAAGGCCATGGGCTTCCCCAGCCTGCCCAAGAGGTCTTGGCCCAATTATAAAAGAACCTAGCGGCCGCGGCTCTGTGTCCGCAAGTCTAGGGGGCCGTTTGGGTGCGGGTGTCAGTGTGATTAACCCTTTTGGGGTGGGGACAACCAGGGCTTGGTCTCCCAGTGCCTAACCTCCCAGGGAGACATTCCTGTTATTAAGAAGGAAGGGATTTGGGGGTCAGTTTTGTTCACTGCCTGTGCAATGCGTGGCACACAGTAGGCACATAATAAATGTTCATGGAGTGAAAGAATGACCCCGACGAGCTGGACTGGATAGTATTTGGGGGCGGGATCTGATGCATAGCTCTCTCTTTTTTTTTAATAGCATAGTTCTCTTTCATTGTATATGTGTAGGAATCAGGGGTCGGTGGCCTTCGTCTATTTGAATTTTCAATCTGTAAATGTTTCAGCAGTCAGGTCTCAATTTTACTAGCAATATAATCGGCCGTATTCATGCATTCGTAATGGGAAGTGTCTTACAGCTTGGAGCAGGGAATGGTTTGGGGGCAAACTTTTACTCTACTGATACCCTAGCTACAGGAGTTAAATTACTGTCTTTCTGAGCTGTTCTGTTGTTTTAACATTTGTAGTACAAAACTGTATATTTTGAATTCCCATGTGCATAGATTAAAAAATTATTATAGTTTTGGGTTGAGTTAAATTTCCTATTACTGAAGTATTGACGTTTGTAATATCTTAAGGGCATAGTAGGTAGGATGTCCCTAAAGATAGGAGTTGTGTACAAAAATGGAGTTGGGAAAAAATGCAAAACTTAAGTGTGCCATATTTAACCTTGTTAGGATTAAGGCAGGTAATAAGTAAAATTTGAGAGAGGTATGAAGTAATTCTTAGAGTCAGCTCACCAGGAAATGAAGGAAACTGACCAGTCTAGTGCACATTATATATCACCTCGTGTTTTTATAACAACGGTATTTACCTATATAACTTTATTACAACTTAATTTTTTTAGCAACTTGAAAGTTGTTTAAACAACTTGATAACAGATTTGTTCTATCTATACTTGCTATGTATAAACTCTTCATTTTTATAGAGTAACTGACTTGCTTAAGTAATACTACCTTGAGATGGTGATTCTCAAACTTGGGCACGCATCACGATCACCTAATGGGTTTGTGAAACTCCTGATTGCTGGGCCTCATCCCCAGAGTTGCTGATTCTGGGGTGAGGCCTGAGAATTTGCCTTTCTCATAAGTTCCCAGGTGATGCTATGCTGCTGGTCCACACTTTGAGAACTATTACCTTAAGGAATTGGCTTCATTTAAAAAAATTAGGTCATATACATTTTTTGCATATATAAAATATGCAAAAAGGGAGGTTTATTTTCTTAGGAGTTACCTATGTAATTCAGGACTCTGTTTTAGATAGCTCATGAATACTACCTCAGGGAGAACTGAATTTTTTATTCATGCAATGGCATGTATTTAAAATCAGGACTATCATGTCAAAGCAGTTGCAGAAAATCCTCCTTCCCTTTGTTATTTATAAAACTAAAAGCTCTCTGTTGTTTTTTGGGTTTTTTTTGCAATGCAGTAGGTACTTGTGTGCCATTTTCATCCTCGATGACAGACACTTTTCCCATGTGGATCAGAATCAAATGAGGAAAGCATTCTTTCTCAACATCCTGGTTAAAAGGATTTCTGTCAGTGATGTCCTCCAATTAGGAAGTGTTAGCAGGAGACCTTCAAATTCTCCATATCCTAAACACTCCTGGTTGAATGGAAAAAACCTTGAACTCATAGATGGGGAGGGCAGAGTAATGTAGTCCCTGGACTTCTGATGGCATCCGCAGCATAGACATAAGGGCACAGATTGTGAAACCAGACTGACCGGGTATGAATCTCAGTTTTGTCACTCATTAGCTTGAGCAAATGATTGAACTCCTTTGTGACTCAGTTTTCTTATCTGTAAAATAGGAATAATAGTATTTACTTCCTAAAAACAGTAATGAAGGTTAAATGAGTTAGTGTGTGTAACGTGCTTGGAATTGTGCCAGGCACAAAGTAAATGTTAAATAAATGTTACCTTTTACTATCCACAAACAAGTCTCTCTGTGCTCTAACGAAGTTGGCTTAATCTGAAACCCACTGATCTTATTTCCCCGACCAGGGATTGAACCCATACCCTTGGCAGTGAAAGTGTGGACCCCTAATCACTGGACTGCCAGGGAATTCCTGCTCCCACCCCCCCCCCCCGCCCGCCCTCCCACTGAACTTTTCAATGTCATAATTTTGGAGGCTTCTTGAGGGATAGTTATACAGTTAAATCCATTTTTGCTAGTGGTTCTCAGGCAGGGTGATGTTGCCCCTTGGGATAAATGTCTGGAGACATCTTTGGTTGTCATAACTGGGGGGAGGGAGGGTCGTCAGTGGGTAGCACCTAGTGGCTGGAGGCTGGGGATGCTGTTAAATTCTACAATGCTCAGGACAAGCCACCGCCACCACAAAAAATTACCAAGTCCTAAATGTGCCGGAGTTGAGAAGCCCTGATTTGTGTGCTGTCTGGCGTGAGATTAATATGTGGCTCTTCATCTTGGTGACAGCCTGAATCTGTGGTGTGTTGATAAATATTTAACAACCTGTTTCCAGCCCCACTGATGGGGGTGGAAACAAAGTCCAGATTTGCAGAATTTTGCCAAGTTCCGTGGTGTAAACGTTCCCACTGTAACCCCTTTCAGGCAACCAACTTTATGTCACTGCACGTAGAATTAGAAAGAGAGAATGTACCAAAACATTACAGTTCCTGGTCACATAGGGGATGGGGGCTCAGGTTGTCCAAGGGGTTCTCCTGTTGGTTCCTTTATGGGGTGCAGAGAAAAGGATAACATTCTTGTTATTACTCCCATCTGCTTGTTTAGTGTTTCTCTAGGGGTGGGATTATGAATTTGAGCATGAGGATGAATAACTTAATTCTGAGTGCCATTGACAGTGTTAATTTCACAAAAAAAGATAAGGTTAAAAAAAAAAGAGAGAAAAATAGGATGTGGAGGAATGAACAATGGGAAAGGCTGGAGAAGAGTAGAGAGGGAAGAATTGATGTACTGTGTGAGAAGTGACAGGGTCTATTGACAAAAATGTTAACTATTAAGACAATGAATAGAGAAAAATATATAATAGAATACAGTGTTAAAAAAAAATACTATTATCCTGACACATCTCCTCTCCCAACCCTGTATTTTCCCTCTTGACTAATAGCATCATTAGCTACCTGGTCACTCAAGCAAGAAACCTGGGCATCACCCCTAACTTCTCACTCTGACCTCCCCACTTAGAATTGGACACGGAGTCCTATCAGTTCTCCCATCTCCTATCTGTCCCATTATCTTCCTTCTTAGCTCTCAATTTAGGCCCTAATGATTTGTGGCCTGGACTCTTCCAGTAGTTTCCTGATGGCTGCCTGGAATTCTGATTCTCCTCTACAGAATGGTTTTCTGAGTACAGTGGTTAACAGCATAGAAGCTGAAGCCAGACTGCCCTGGGTTCCAATCATTCCATTACTCACTAGCTGTGTGATTTGGAAGTTACTTTACGTCTCCGTCTTAGATCCCTCATCTGTGAAACAGGGATGACTCGAGTAGTACCTCATAAGGCTGCTGTGAGGTCTAAAGGAAGTGCTATATGGGAAGTACTTAGAACTGTGCTCTGCGTTACTTTGTTCAAGATTGCAGTTGACAACCCTTCAGCAGTTCTCTAGTCCCACTTACCAGGCAAAGTCCTGCTCAACCATCAGGACTTGGCTCCTGGGTCTATTTCTCATGAAGCCCTGGGTGACTCATTGAGGCAGTTCAACTTTTCTTCCTTCCAGACTTCACCTTGAATCTCTCACTGCACTCAGCACAATAGTGCAGTCACCTGCTTACAGACTTACAGTCGTCCTTCTGGGAAGTGAGCTATTGATACTTGAGAGCAAGGACTGTGGCTTTTTTCTTTTTCTTTTCTTTTTTCTCAATCTTCAAGACCAAGCACTGTGCCTAACCACAGAGTAGATAATTAGAAGCAGTGAACAGTGTTAACTATGTATGAGTGTAAGAAAGGGACAGAAAGGATTCGGAAAAAAAACACCTGTTTCGCCACACTGATTGGATGATGGATGTTTGAACCCTTCTCTGTATTATTTTCATGTGGTTTCTATAATACAAAGTTTTTTTCAAGAAGAATAATTTTATGTATTATTTTTGGCTGCATTGGGTCTTTGTTGCTGCGTGTGGGCTTTCTCTAGTTGTGGCGAGTGGGGGCTGCTGTTCGTTGCGACGTGCGGGCTTCTCATTGCAGTGGCTTCTCTTGTTGAGGAGCGCGGGCTCTCGGCTCGCGGGCTCAGTAGTTGTGGCTCGTGGACTCTAGAGCGCAGGCTCAGTAGTTATGGCACATGGGCTTAGTTGCTCCGCGGCATGTGGGATCTTCCCGGACCAGGGCTCGAACCCGTGTCTCCTGCACTGGCAGGCGGATTCTTAACCACTGCGCCACCAGGGAAGTCCTTGTCATACAAAGTTAAAAATGGCTCCCATGTATCCATATAAAACTGCCCTTTTCCCCCTTGGTTAAAGTAGACTGGATCCATAAAATGAACTACTGCTTAGCAATAAAAAGGAACAAAAGATTAAATCGTAAAATATGGGTGAGTCCCCAAAACTGTCTACTAAGTAAGTGACACCGACACACAAACATGGATAGACAGAGCTTGCCTGAGTTAGAATGTCATTTCCACCGCTACCGTAGCTGTGTCACATCAGACAAGTGGTTTAACTTCTCTAGGGCTATTTCCTTATCTGTAAAATAAGGATGACAGTAGTACCTACCTCACAGGGCTGACAGGAGAATTAAATGCTCATGTGCTCAATAAGTGTGAGCTAAAGCAGTCATTTCTGTAAACATTCTTTTGACATCCTGGGAGCCCCTTCTGTCCATGACAGGCTGCACTGTTCTCTGGACTCCCGGTGGCTTGTGGCAGGCCACACCTCTCACCTGAGGACCGCACCCCACCCTTCCTTCATACCTCCTCCTGAACCCAGAGGTATGAAGGAACTTTAAAAATTACACCTATTCATTCTTGAAGATCAGGAGACTAAACAGGAAAAAAAAAATGGAAGAATTAACTCACTGGAAGGCTCACCCCACAGTTAACCACTAATGTAATAGGGAAGAACCTTTGTATTCTATTACAAGTTAGTCACTAAAGGGCTGTTGCCTGTAAGCTTCAATTATACATAATGGCCCATCTCTGGGAACCCTGCCTCCCAGGTAGTGAGCATTAAGCTAGAATACCTTTTCTTTTAGCTGACAAGAAACATCCTGACCAGGCCCACCTGTGAATGACTGCAAGGAGGAAGAGGAGGCTGACCAGAACCCGGACATGTTTGACTTTGCTCTCTCCCGTTTTAGTATAAAAGAAGCCTGAATGCCAACGCAGGCAGCTGGTTCCTTGGGGTCAGGAGTCCACCATCTTCTCGGTTTGCTGTCTCTCCAGGTAAGTCGTTACTCCTTGCCCCAACCAGTCATCTCTGGGATTCACTGGCCTGTCCTGCAGCGCGCAGCAGGAGCTTGGACTCGGTAACACTAATGTTTTGGTATATACTTTTTAAGACCTTTTCTTAGGCAAATACACCGTATCAGTATGTCTTTCTACTTTTAATTAAAAAACGAGTTCATATTATATAAACTTTATTTCATAACCCATCCTTTTACTTACTAGGGCCCTTCCCCCAGAAACACCCCTCCCACTTGCAGCTTCTACTGGTCAGCCCTTTCCTCGGAACCCCCGGCCCTGCGGGAGACCAGGTTCCGGCCCCACCTGCCAGGCCCGGGGCCGGCCGCCCCGCCCCCTTCCCCGCCCACGCCCCCCCCCCCGGCCCGCCCCACCCCACCCCGCCCCCGCCGCGGCCAGCTTCCATACCCGGCCCCGCACGCCGCGCTCGCGCTCGCTGTCACCGGGGGCCCGTCGGTCGCGGCTCCTCCGTGCGGCCCGTTTCCGGTGGGGCAAGGGCGTCTCCGCGGCGGCCCGGCTCCCGCGCGTTCAGCACCGCCGTCGGTGGCCAGATGCAGGCGGAGCTCGGAGTTCGGGGCGGCCGAGGACGCCGACCGGGCCGCGGCTGGCCTAGCGGGGATGGCGACCGCGAGCGGGCCGGCGCCCCGGCGGCGGTGGCGAGAGGCGGCGGCGGCGGGGATAGAGGCGGCCGCCGGGGCCGCGGCAAGGGCTCCCGGGGCAGCCGAGGAGGAGGAGGAGGAGGAGGAGGTCCGCGAGGCGGCCGCCGAGAGGCAGGAGGCAGGAGGCCGGGGCGCCGGGCCCAGTGCGCCGGTAAGAGGGGACGGCCGGTGGGGTTGTGGGCGGGGTCGGGGTCGCGGCTTCGTGGGAGCGGGGCTGGTGGGGGGTCCGGGCCCCGAGTCAGAAGCCGCGAGCGCCGTGCAGGGCACGCGCGAGCCGGATGGCGGCAGCGCCTGTGCAGGACGGGCGGAGGGCGGTGGGGGCGTGCGCCGGGGTGTGCACGTGGCGCGGGGGGTGGGTGTGCGTCCCTTGCTCCCTGTCTGCTGGGGTGCCCTGGAGGGTCAAGGCCATGGGCTTCCCCAGCCTGCCCAAGAGGTCTTGGCCCAATTATAAAAGAACCTAGCGGCCGCGGCTCTGTGTCCGCAAGTCTAGGGGGCCGTTTGGGTGCGGGTGTCAGTGTGATTAACCCTTTTGGGGTGGGGACAACCAGGGCTTGGTCTCCCAGTGCCTAACCTCCCAGGGAGACATTCCTGTTATTAAGAAGGAAGGGATTTGGGGGTCAGTTTTGTTCACTGCCTGTGCAATGCGTGGCACACAGTAGGCACATAATAAATGTTCATGGAGTGAAAGAATGACCCCGACGAGCTGGACTGGATAGTATTTGGGGGCGGGATCTGATGCATAGCTCTCTCTTTTTTTTTAATAGCATAGTTCTCTTTCATTGTATATGTGTAGGAATCAGGGGTCGGTGGCCTTCGTCTATTTGAATTTTCAATCTGTAAATGTTTCAGCAGTCAGGTCTCAATTTTACTAGCAATATAATCGGCCGTATTCATGCATTCGTAATGGGAAGTGTCTTACAGCTTGGAGCAGGGAATGGTTTGGGGGCAAACTTTTACTCTACTGATACCCTAGCTACAGGAGTTAAATTACTGTCTTTCTGAGCTGTTCTGTTGTTTTAACATTTGTAGTACAAAACTGTATATTTTGAATTCCCATGTGCATAGATTAAAAAATTATTATAGTTTTGGGTTGAGTTAAATTTCCTATTACTGAAGTATTGACGTTTGTAATATCTTAAGGGCATAGTAGGTAGGATGTCCCTAAAGATAGGAGTTGTGTACAAAAATGGAGTTGGGAAAAAATGCAAAACTTAAGTGTGCCATATTTAACCTTGTTAGGATTAAGGCAGGTAATAAGTAAAATTTGAGAGAGGTATGAAGTAATTCTTAGAGTCAGCTCACCAGGAAATGAAGGAAACTGACCAGTCTAGTGCACATTATATATCACCTCGTGTTTTTATAACAACGGTATTTACCTATATAACTTTATTACAACTTAATTTTTTTAGCAACTTGAAAGTTGTTTAAACAACTTGATAACAGATTTGTTCTATCTATACTTGCTATGTATAAACTCTTCATTTTTATAGAGTAACTGACTTGCTTAAGTAATACTACCTTGAGATGGTGATTCTCAAACTTGGGCACGCATCACGATCACCTAATGGGTTTGTGAAACTCCTGATTGCTGGGCCTCATCCCCAGAGTTGCTGATTCTGGGGTGAGGCCTGAGAATTTGCCTTTCTCATAAGTTCCCAGGTGATGCTATGCTGCTGGTCCACACTTTGAGAACTATTACCTTAAGGAATTGGCTTCATTTAAAAAAATTAGGTCATATACATTTTTTGCATATATAAAATATGCAAAAAGGGAGGTTTATTTTCTTAGGAGTTACCTATGTAATTCAGGACTCTGTTTTAGATAGCTCATGAATACTACCTCAGGGAGAACTGAATTTTTTATTCATGCAATGGCATGTATTTAAAATCAGGACTATCATGTCAAAGCAGTTGCAGAAAATCCTCCTTCCCTTTGTTATTTATAAAACTAAAAGCTCTCTGTTGTTTTTTGGGTTTTTTTTGCAATGCAGTAGGTACTTGTGTGCCATTTTCATCCTCGATGACAGACACTTTTCCCATGTGGATCAGAATCAAATGAGGAAAGCATTCTTTCTCAACATCCTGGTTAAAAGGATTTCTGTCAGTGATGTCCTCCAATTAGGAAGTGTTAGCAGGAGACCTTCAAATTCTCCATATCCTAAACACTCCTGGTTGAATGGAAAAAACCTTGAACTCATAGATGGGGAGGGCAGAGTAATGTAGTCCCTGGACTTCTGATGGCATCCGCAGCATAGACATAAGGGCACAGATTGTGAAACCAGACTGACCGGGTATGAATCTCAGTTTTGTCACTCATTAGCTTGAGCAAATGATTGAACTCCTTTGTGACTCAGTTTTCTTATCTGTAAAATAGGAATAATAGTATTTACTTCCTAAAAACAGTAATGAAGGTTAAATGAGTTAGTGTGTGTAACGTGCTTGGAATTGTGCCAGGCACAAAGTAAATGTTAAATAAATGTTACCTTTTACTATCCACAAACAAGTCTCTCTGTGCTCTAACGAAGTTGGCTTAATCTGAAACCCACTGATCTTATTTCCCCGACCAGGGATTGAACCCATACCCTTGGCAGTGAAAGTGTGGACCCCTAATCACTGGACTGCCAGGGAATTCCTGCTCCCACCCCCCCCCCCCGCCCGCCCTCCCACTGAACTTTTCAATGTCATAATTTTGGAGGCTTCTTGAGGGATAGTTATACAGTTAAATCCATTTTTGCTAGTGGTTCTCAGGCAGGGTGATGTTGCCCCTTGGGATAAATGTCTGGAGACATCTTTGGTTGTCATAACTGGGGGGAGGGAGGGTCGTCAGTGGGTAGCACCTAGTGGCTGGAGGCTGGGGATGCTGTTAAATTCTACAATGCTCAGGACAAGCCACCGCCACCACAAAAAATTACCAAGTCCTAAATGTGCCGGAGTTGAGAAGCCCTGATTTGTGTGCTGTCTGGCGTGAGATTAATATGTGGCTCTTCATCTTGGTGACAGCCTGAATCTGTGGTGTGTTGATAAATATTTAACAACCTGTTTCCAGCCCCACTGATGGGGGTGGAAACAAAGTCCAGATTTGCAGAATTTTGCCAAGTTCCGTGGTGTAGAAGTTCCCACTGTAACCCCTTTCAGGCAACCAACTTTATGTCACTGCACGTAGAATTAGAAAGAGAGAATGTACCAAAACATTACAGTTCCTGGTCACATAGGGGATGGGGGCTCAGGTTGTCCAAGGGGTTCTCCTGTTGGTTCCTTTATGGGGTGCAGAGAAAAGGATAACATTCTTGTTATTACTCCCATCTGCTTGTTTAGTGTTTCTCTAGGGGTGGGATTATGAATTTGAGCATGAGGATGAATAACTTAATTCTGAGTGCCATTGACAGTGTTAATTTCACAAAAAAAGATAAGGTTAAAAAAAAAAGAGAGAAAAATAGGATGTGGAGGAATGAACAATGGGAAAGGCTGGAGAAGAGTAGAGAGGGAAGAATTGATGTACTGTGTGAGAAGTGACAGGGTCTATTGACAAAAATGTTAACTATTAAGACAATGAATAGAGAAAAATATATAATAGAATACAGTGTTAAAAAAAAATACTATTATCCTGACACATCTCCTCTCCCAACCCTGTATTTTCCCTCTTGACTAATAGCATCATTAGCTACCTGGTCACTCAAGCAAGAAACCTGGGCATCACCCCTAACTTCTCACTCTGACCTCCCCACTTAGAATTGGACACGGAGTCCTATCAGTTCTCCCATCTCCTATCTGTCCCATTATCTTCCTTCTTAGCTCTCAATTTAGGCCCTAATGATTTGTGGCCTGGACTCTTCCAGTAGTTTCCTGATGGCTGCCTGGAATTCTGATTCTCCTCTACAGAATGGTTTTCTGAGTACAGTGGTTAACAGCATAGAAGCTGAAGCCAGACTGCCCTGGGTTCCAATCATTCCATTACTCACTAGCTGTGTGATTTGGAAGTTACTTTACGTCTCCGTCTTAGATCCCTCATCTGTGAAACAGGGATGACTCGAGTAGTACCTCATAAGGCTGCTGTGAGGTCTAAAGGAAGTGCTATATGGGAAGTACTTAGAACTGTGCTCTGCGTTACTTTGTTCAAGATTGCAGTTGACAACCCTTCAGCAGTTCTCTAGTCCCACTTACCAGGCAAAGTCCTGCTCAACCATCAGGACTTGGCTCCTGGGTCTATTTCTCATGAAGCCCTGGGTGACTCATTGAGGCAGTTCAACTTTTCTTCCTTCCAGACTTCACCTTGAATCTCTCACTGCACTCAGCACAATAGTGCAGTCACCTGCTTACAGACTTACAGTCGTCCTTCTGGGAAGTGAGCTATTGATACTTGAGAGCAAGGACTGTGGCTTTTTTCTTTTTCTTTTCTTTTTTCTCAATCTTCAAGACCAAGCACTGTGCCTAACCACAGAGTAGATAATTAGAAGCAGTGAACAGTGTTAACTATGTATGAGTGTAAGAAAGGGACAGAAAGGATTCGGAAAAAAAACACCTGTTTCGCCACACTGATTGGATGATGGATGTTTGAACCCTTCTCTGTATTATTTTCATGTGGTTTCTATAATACAAAGTTTTTTTCAAGAAGAATAATTTTATGTATTATTTTTGGCTGCATTGGGTCTTTGTTGCTGCGTGTGGGCTTTCTCTAGTTGTGGCGAGTGGGGGCTGCTGTTCGTTGCGACGTGCGGGCTTCTCATTGCAGTGGCTTCTCTTGTTGAGGAGCGCGGGCTCTCGGCTCGCGGGCTCAGTAGTTGTGGCTCGTGGACTCTAGAGCGCAGGCTCAGTAGTTATGGCACATGGGCTTAGTTGCTCCGCGGCATGTGGGATCTTCCCGGACCAGGGCTCGAACCCGTGTCTCCTGCACTGGCAGGCGGATTCTTAACCACTGCGCCACCAGGGAAGTCCTTGTCATACAAAGTTAAAAATGGCTCCCATGTATCCATATAAAACTGCCCTTTTCCCCCTTGGTTAAAGTAGACTGGATCCATAAAATGAACTACTGCTTAGCAATAAAAAGGAACAAAAGATTAAATCGTAAAATATGGGTGAGTCCCCAAAACTGTCTACTAAGTAAGTGACACCGACACACAAACATGGATAGACAGAGCTTGCCTGAGTTAGAATGTCATTTCCACCGCTACCGTAGCTGTGTCACATCAGACAAGTGGTTTAACTTCTCTAGGGCTATTTCCTTATCTGTAAAATAAGGATGACAGTAGTACCTACCTCACAGGGCTGACAGGAGAATTAAATGCTCATGTGCTCAATAAGTGTGAGCTAAAGCAGTCATTTCTGTAAACATTCTTTTGACATCCTGGGAGCCCCTTCTGTCCATGACAGGCTGCACTGTTCTCTGGACTCCCGGTGGCTTGTGGCAGGCCACACCTCTCACCTGAGGACCGCACCCCACCCTTCCTTCATACCTCCTCCTGAACCCAGAGGTATGAAGGAACTTTAAAAATTACACCTATTCATTCTTGAAGATCAGGAGACTAAACAGGAAAAAAAAAATGGAAGAATTAACTCACTGGAAGGCTCACCCCACAGTTAACCACTAATGTAATAGGGAAGAACCTTTGTATTCTATTACAAGTTAGTCACTAAAGGGCTGTTGCCTGTAAGCTTCAATTATACATAATGGCCCATCTCTGGGAACCCTGCCTCCCAGGTAGTGAGCATTAAGCTAGAATACCTTTTCTTTTAGCTGACAAGAAACATCCTGACCAGGCCCACCTGTGAATGACTGCAAGGAGGAAGAGGAGGCTGACCAGAACCCGGACATGTTTGACTTTGCTCTCTCCCGTTTTAGTATAAAAGAAGCCTGAATGCCAACGCAGGCAGCTGGTTCCTTGGGGTCAGGAGTCCACCATCTTCTCGGTTTGCTGTCTCTCCAGGTAAGTCGTTACTCCTTGCCCCAACCAGTCATCTCTGGGATTCACTGGCCTGTCCTGCAGCGCGCAGCAGGAGCTTGGACTCGGTAACACTAATGTTTTGGTATATACTTTTTAAGACCTTTTCTTAGGCAAATACACCGTATCAGTATGTCTTTCTACTTTTAATTAAAAAACGAGTTCATATTATATAAACTTTATTTCATAACCCATCCTTTTACTTACTAGGGCCCTTCCCCCAGAAACACCCCTCCCACTTGCAGCTTCTACTGGTCAGCCCTTTCCTCGGAACCCCCGGCCCTGCGGGAGACCAGGTTCCGGCCCCACCTGCCAGGCCCGGGGCCGGCCGCCCCGCCCCCTTCCCCGCCCACGCCCCCCCCCCCGGCCCGCCCCACCCCACCCCGCCCCCGCCGCGGCCAGCTTCCATACCCGGCCCCGCACGCCGCGCTCGCGCTCGCTGTCACCGGGGGCCCGTCGGTCGCGGCTCCTCCGTGCGGCCCGTTTCCGGTGGGGCAAGGGCGTCTCCGCGGCGGCCCGGCTCCCGCGCGTTCAGCACCGCCGTCGGTGGCCAGATGCAGGCGGAGCTCGGAGTTCGGGGCGGCCGAGGACGCCGACCGGGCCGCGGCTGGCCTAGCGGGGATGGCGACCGCGAGCGGGCCGGCGCCCCGGCGGCGGTGGCGAGAGGCGGCGGCGGCGGGGATAGAGGCGGCCGCCGGGGCCGCGGCAAGGGCTCCCGGGGCAGCCGAGGAGGAGGAGGAGGAGGAGGAGGTCCGCGAGGCGGCCGCCGAGAGGCAGGAGGCAGGAGGCCGGGGCGCCGGGCCCAGTGCGCCGGTAAGAGGGGACGGCCGGTGGGGTTGTGGGCGGGGTCGGGGTCGCGGCTTCGTGGGAGCGGGGCTGGTGGGGGGTCCGGGCCCCGAGTCAGAAGCCGCGAGCGCCGTGCAGGGCACGCGCGAGCCGGACGGCGGCAGCGCCTGTGCAGGACGGGCGGAGGGCGGTGGGGGCGTGCGCCGGGGTGTGCACGTGGCGCGGGGGGTGGGTGTGCGTCCCTTGCTCCCTGTCTGCTGGGGTGCCCTGGAGGGTCAAGGCCATGGGCTTCCCCAGCCTGCCCAAGAGGTCTTGGCCCAATTATAAAAGAACCTAGCGGCCGCGGCTCTGTGTCCGCAAGTCTAGGGGGCCGTTTGGGTGCGGGTGTCAGTGTGATTAACCCTTTTGGGGTGGGGACAACCAGGGCTTGGTCTCCCAGTGCCTAACCTCCCAGGGAGACATTCCTGTTATTAAGAAGGAAGGGATTTGGGGGTCAGTTTTGTTCACTGCCTGTGCAATGCGTGGCACACAGTAGGCACATAATAAATGTTCATGGAGTGAAAGAATGACCCCGACGAGCTGGACTGGATAGTATTTGGGGGCGGGATCTGATGCATAGCTCTCTCTTTTTTTTTAATAGCATAGTTCTCTTTCATTGTATATGTGTAGGAATCAGGGGTCGGTGGCCTTCGTCTATTTGAATTTTCAATCTGTAAATGTTTCAGCAGTCAGGTCTCAATTTTACTAGCAATATAATCGGCCGTATTCATGCATTCGTAATGGGAAGTGTCTTACAGCTTGGAGCAGGGAATGGTTTGGGGGCAAACTTTTACTCTACTGATACCCTAGCTACAGGAGTTAAATTACTGTCTTTCTGAGCTGTTCTGTTGTTTTAACATTTGTAGTACAAAACTGTATATTTTGAATTCCCATGTGCATAGATTAAAAAATTATTATAGTTTTGGGTTGAGTTAAATTTCCTATTACTGAAGTATTGACGTTTGTAATATCTTAAGGGCATAGTAGGTAGGATGTCCCTAAAGATAGGAGTTGTGTACAAAAATGGAGTTGGGAAAAAATGCAAAACTTAAGTGTGCCATATTTAACCTTGTTAGGATTAAGGCAGGTAATAAGTAAAATTTGAGAGAGGTATGAAGTAATTCTTAGAGTCAGCTCACCAGGAAATGAAGGAAACTGACCAGTCTAGTGCACATTATATATCACCTCGTGTTTTTATAACAACGGTATTTACCTATATAACTTTATTACAACTTAATTTTTTTAGCAACTTGAAAGTTGTTTAAACAACTTGATAACAGATTTGTTCTATCTATACTTGCTATGTATAAACTCTTCATTTTTATAGAGTAACTGACTTGCTTAAGTAATACTACCTTGAGATGGTGATTCTCAAACTTGGGCACGCATCACGATCACCTAATGGGTTTGTGAAACTCCTGATTGCTGGGCCTCATCCCCAGAGTTGCTGATTCTGGGGTGAGGCCTGAGAATTTGCATTTCTCATAAGTTCCCAGGTGATGCTATGCTGCTGGTCCACACTTTGAGAACTATTACCTTAAGGAATTGGCTTCATTTAAAAAAATTAGGTCATATACATTTTTTGCATATATAAAATATGCAAAAAGGGAGGTTTATTTTCTTAGGAGTTACCTATGTAATTCAGGACTCTGTTTTAGATAGCTCATGAATACTACCTCAGGGAGAACTGAATTTTTTATTCATGCAATGGCATGTATTTAAAATCAGGACTATCATGTCAAAGCAGTTGCAGAAAATCCTCCTTCCCTTTGTTATTTATAAAACTAAAAGCTCTCTGTTGTTTTTTGGGTTTTTTTTGCAATGCAGTAGGTACTTGTGTGCCATTTTCATCCTCGATGACAGACACTTTTCCCATGTGGATCAGAATCAAATGAGGAAAGCATTCTTTCTCAACATCCTGGTTAAAAGGATTTCTGTCAGTGATGTCCTCCAATTAGGAAGTGTTAGCAGGAGACCTTCAAATTCTCCATATCCTAAACACTCCTGGTTGAATGGAAAAAACCTTGAACTCATAGATGGGGAGGGCAGAGTAATGTAGTCCCTGGACTTCTGATGGCATCCGCAGCATAGACATAAGGGCACAGATTGTGAAACCAGACTGACCGGGTATGAATCTCAGTTTTGTCACTCATTAGCTTGAGCAAATGATTGAACTCCTTTGTGACTCAGTTTTCTTATCTGTAAAATAGGAATAATAGTATTTACTTCCTAAAAACAGTAATGAAGGTTAAATGAGTTAGTGTGTGTAACGTGCTTGGAATTGTGCCAGGCACAAAGTAAATGTTAAATAAATGTTACCTTTTACTATCCACAAACAAGTCTCTCTGTGCTCTAACGAAGTTGGCTTAATCTGAAACCCACTGATCTTATTTCCCCGACCAGGGATTGAACCCATACCCTTGGCAGTGAAAGTGTGGACCCCTAATCACTGGACTGCCAGGGAATTCCTGCTCCCACCCCCCCCCCCGCCCGCCCTCCCACTGAACTTTTCAATGTCATAATTTTGGAGGCTTCTTGAGGGATAGTTATACAGTTAAATCCATTTTTGCTAGTGGTTCTCAGGCAGGGTGATGTTGCCCCTTGGGATAAATGTCTGGAGACATCTTTGGTTGTCATAACTGGGGGGAGGGAGGGTCGTCAGTGGGTAGCACCTAGTGGCTGGAGGCTGGGGATGCTGTTAAATTCTACAATGCTCAGGACAAGCCACCGCCACCACAAAAAATTACCAAGTCCTAAATGTGCCGGAGTTGAGAAGCCCTGATTTGTGTGCTGTCTGGCGTGAGATTAATATGTGGCTCTTCATCTTGGTGACAGCCTGAATCTGTGGTGTGTTGATAAATATTTAACAACCTGTTTCCAGCCCCACTGATGGGGGTGGAAACAAAGTCCAGATTTGCAGAATTTTGCCAAGTTCCGTGGTGTAAAAGTTCCCACTGTAACCCCTTTCAGGCAACCAACTTTATGTCACTGCACGTAGAATTAGAAAGAGAGAATGTACCAAAACATTACAGTTCCTGGTCACATAGGGGATGGGGGCTCAGGTTGTCCAAGGGGTTCTCCTGTTGGTTCCTTTATGGGGTGCAGAGAAAAGGATAACATTCTTGTTATTACTCCCATCTGCTTGTTTAGTGTTTCTCTAGGGGTGGGATTATGAATTTGAGCATGAGGATGAATAACTTAATTCTGAGTGCCATTGACAGTGTTAATTTCACAAAAAAAGATAAGGTTAAAAAAAAAAAAGAGAAAAATAGGATGTGGAGGAATGAACAATGGGAAAGGCTGGAGAAGAGTAGAGAGGGAAGAATTGATGTACTGTGTGAGAAGTGACAGGGTCTATTGACAAAAATGTTAACTATTAAGACAATGAATAGAGAAAAATATATAATAGAATACAGTGTTAAAAAAAAATACTATTATCCTGACACATCTCCTCTCCCAACCCTGTATTTTCCCTCTTGACTAATAGCATCATTAGCTACCTGGTCACTCAAGCAAGAAACCTGGGCATCACCCCTAACTTCTCACTCTGACCTCCCCACTTAGAATTGGACACGGAGTCCTATCAGTTCTCCCATCTCCTATCTGTCCCATTATCTTCCTTCTTAGCTCTCAATTTAGGCCCTAATGATTTGTGGCCTGGACTCTTCCAGTAGTTTCCTGATGGCTGCCTGGAATTCTGATTCTCCTCTACAGAATGGTTTTCTGAGTACAGTGGTTAACAGCATAGAAGCTGAAGCCAGACTGCCCTGGGTTCCAATCATTCCATTACTCACTAGCTGTGTGATTTGGAAGTTACTTTACGTCTCCGTCTTAGATCCCTCATCTGTGAAACAGGGATGACTCGAGTAGTACCTCATAAGGCTGCTGTGAGGTCTAAAGGAAGTGCTATATGGGAAGTACTTAGAACTGTGCTCTGCGTTACTTTGTTCAAGATTGCAGTTGACAACCCTTCAGCAGTTCTCTAGTCCCACTTACCAGGCAAAGTCCTGCTCAACCATCAGGACTTGGCTCCTGGGTCTATTTCTCATGAAGCCCTGGGTGACTCATTGAGGCAGTTCAACTTTTCTTCCTTCCAGACTTCACCTTGAATCTCTCACTGCACTCAGCACAATAGTGCAGTCACCTGCTTACAGACTTACAGTCGTCCTTCTGGGAAGTGAGCTATTGATACTTGAGAGCAAGGACTGTGGCTTTTTTCTTTTTCTTTTCTTTTTTCTCAATCTTCAAGACCAAGCACTGTGCCTAACCACAGAGTAGATAATTAGAAGCAGTGAACAGTGTTAACTATGTATGAGTGTAAGAAAGGGACAGAAAGGATTCGGAAAAAAAACACCTGTTTCGCCACACTGATTGGATGATGGATGTTTGAACCCTTCTCTGTATTATTTTCATGTGGTTTCTATAATACAAAGTTTTTTTCAAGAAGAATAATTTTATGTATTATTTTTGGCTGCATTGGGTCTTTGTTGCTGCGTGTGGGCTTTCTCTAGTTGTGGCGAGTGGGGGCTGCTGTTCGTTGCGACGTGCGGGCTTCTCATTGCAGTGGCTTCTCTTGTTGAGGAGCGCGGGCTCTCGGCTCGCGGGCTCAGTAGTTGTGGCTCGTGGACTCTAGAGCGCAGGCTCAGTAGTTATGGCACATGGGCTTAGTTGCTCCGCGGCATGTGGGATCTTCCCGGACCAGGGCTCGAACCCGTGTCTCCTGCACTGGCAGGCGGATTCTTAACCACTGCGCCACCAGGGAAGTCCTTGTCATACAAAGTTAAAAATGGCTCCCATGTATCCATATAAAACTGCCCTTTTCCCCCTTGGTTAAAGTAGACTGGATCCATAAAATGAACTACTGCTTAGCAATAAAAAGGAACAAAAGATTAAATCGTAAAATATGGGTGAGTCCCCAAAACTGTCTACTAAGTAAGTGACACCGACACACAAACATGGATAGACAGAGCTTGCCTGAGTTAGAATGTCATTTCCACCGCTACCGTAGCTGTGTCACATCAGACAAGTGGTTTAACTTCTCTAGGGCTATTTCCTTATCTGTAAAATAAGGATGACAGTAGTACCTACCTCACAGGGCTGACAGGAGAATTAAATGCTCATGTGCTCAATAAGTGTGAGCTAAAGCAGTCATTTCTGTAAACATTCTTTTGCCATCCTGGGAGCCCCTTCTGTCCATGACAGGCTGCACTGTTCTCTGGACTCCCGGTGGCTTGTGGCAGGCCACACCTCTCACCTGAGGACCGCACCCCACCCTTCCTTCATACCTCCTCCTGAACCCAGAGGTATGAAGGAACTTTAAAAATTACACCTATTCATTCTTGAAGATCAGGAGACTAAACAGGAAAAAAAAAATGGAAGAATTAACTCACTGGAAGGCTCACCCCACAGTTAACCACTAATGTAATAGGGAAGAACCTTTGTATTCTATTACAAGTTAGTCACTAAAGGGCTGTTGCCTGTAAGCTTCAATTATACATAATGGCCCATCTCTGGGAACCCTGCCTCCCAGGTAGTGAGCATTAAGCTAGAATACCTTTTCTTTTAGCTGACAAGAAACATCCTGACCAGGCCCACCTGTGAATGACTGCAAGGAGGAAGAGGAGGCTGACCAGAACCCGGACATGTTTGACTTTGCTCTCTCCCGTTTTAGTATAAAAGAAGCCTGAATGCCAACGCAGGCAGCTGGTTCCTTGGGGTCAGGAGTCCACCATCTTCTCGGTTTGCTGTCTCTCCAGGTAAGTCGTTACTCCTTGCCCCAACCAGTCATCTCTGGGATTCACTGGCCTGTCCTGCAGCGCGCAGCAGGAGCTTGGACTCGGTAACACTAATGTTTTGGTATATACTTTTTAAGACCTTTTCTTAGGCAAATACACCGTATCAGTATGTCTTTCTACTTTTAATTAAAAAACGAGTTCATATTATATAAACTTTATTTCATAACCCATCCTTTTACTTACTAGGGCCCTTCCCCCAGAAACACCCCTCCCACTTGCAGCTTCTACTGGTCAGCCCTTTCCTCGGAACCCCCGGCCCTGCGGGAGACCAGGTTCCGGCCCCACCTGCCAGGCCCGGGGCCGGCCGCCCCGCCCCCTTCCCCGCCCACGCCCCCCCCCCGGCCCGCCCCACCCCACCCCGCCCCCGCCGCGGCCAGCTTCCATACCCGGCCCCGCACGCCGCGCTCGCGCTCGCTGTCACCGGGGGCCCGTCGGTCGCGGCTCCTCCGTGCGGCCCGTTTCCGGTGGGGCAAGGGCGTCTCCGCGGCGGCCCGGCTCCCGCGCGTTCAGCACCGCCGTCGGTGGCCAGATGCAGGCGGAGCTCGGAGTTCGGGGCGGCCGAGGACGCCGATCGGGCCGCGGCTGGCCTAGCGGGGATGGCGACCGCGAGCGGGCCGGCGCCCCGGCGGCGGTGGCGAGAGGCGGCGGCGGCGGGGATAGAGGCGGCCGCCGGGGCCGCGGCAAGGGCTCCCGGGGCAGCCGAGGAGGAGGAGGAGGAGGAGGAGGTCCGCGAGGCGGCCGCCGAGAGGCAGGAGGCAGGAGGCCGGGGCGCCGGGCCCAGTGCGCCGGTAAGAGGGGACGGCCGGTGGGGTTGTGGGCGGGGTCGGGGTCGCGGCTTCGTGGGAGCGGGGCTGGTGGGGGGTCCGGGCCCCGAGTCAGAAGCCGCGAGCGCCGTGCAGGGCACGCGCGAGCCGGATGGCGGCAGCGCCTGTGCAGGACGGGCGGAGGGCGGTGGGGGCGTGCGCCGGGGTGTGCACGTGGCGCGGGGGGTGGGTGTGCGTCCCTTGCTCCCTGTCTGCTGGGGTGCCCTGGAGGGTCAAGGCCATGGGCTTCCCCAGCCTGCCCAAGAGGTCTTGGCCCAATTATAAAAGAACCTAGCGGCCGCGGCTCTGTGTCCGCAAGTCTAGGGGGCCGTTTGGGTGCGGGTGTCAGTGTGATTAACCCTTTTGGGGTGGGGACAACCAGGGCTTGGTCTCCCAGTGCCTAACCTCCCAGGGAGACATTCCTGTTATTAAGAAGGAAGGGATTTGGGGGTCAGTTTTGTTCACTGCCTGTGCAATGCGTGGCACACAGTAGGCACATAATAAATGTTCATGGAGTGAAAGAATGACCCCGACGAGCTGGACTGGATAGTATTTGGGGGCGGGATCTGATGCATAGCTCTCTCTTTTTTTTTAATAGCATAGTTCTCTTTCATTGTATATGTGTAGGAATCAGGGGTCGGTGGCCTTCGTCTATTTGAATTTTCAATCTGTAAATGTTTCAGCAGTCAGGTCTCAATTTTACTAGCAATATAATCGGCCGTATTCATGCATTCGTAATGGGAAGTGTCTTACAGCTTGGAGCAGGGAATGGTTTGGGGGCAAACTTTTACTCTACTGATACCCTAGCTACAGGAGTTAAATTACTGTCTTTCTGAGCTGTTCTGTTGTTTTAACATTTGTAGTACAAAACTGTATATTTTGAATTCCCATGTGCATAGATTAAAAAATTATTATAGTTTTGGGTTGAGTTAAATTTCCTATTACTGAAGTATTGACGTTTGTAATATCTTAAGGGCATAGTAGGTAGGATGTCCCTAAAGATAGGAGTTGTGTACAAAAATGGAGTTGGGAAAAAATGCAAAACTTAAGTGTGCCATATTTAACCTTGTTAGGATTAAGGCAGGTAATAAGTAAAATTTGAGAGAGGTATGAAGTAATTCTTAGAGTCAGCTCACCAGGAAATGAAGGAAACTGACCAGTCTAGTGCACATTATATATCACCTCGTGTTTTTATAACAACGGTATTTACCTATATAACTTTATTACAACTTAATTTTTTTAGCAACTTGAAAGTTGTTTAAACAACTTGATAACAGATTTGTTCTATCTATACTTGCTATGTATAAACTCTTCATTTTTATAGAGTAACTGACTTGCTTAAGTAATACTACCTTGAGATGGTGATTCTCAAACTTGGGCACGCATCACGATCACCTAATGGGTTTGTGAAACTCCTGATTGCTGGGCCTCATCCCCAGAGTTGCTGATTCTGGGGTGAGGCCTGAGAATTTGCATTTCTCATAAGTTCCCAGGTGATGCTATGCTGCTGGTCCACACTTTGAGAACTATTACCTTAAGGAATTGGCTTCATTTAAAAAAATTAGGTCATATACATTTTTTGCATATATAAAATATGCAAAAAGGGAGGTTTATTTTCTTAGGAGTTACCTATGTAATTCAGGACTCTGTTTTAGATAGCTCATGAATACTACCTCAGGGAGAACTGAATTTTTTATTCATGCAATGGCATGTATTTAAAATCAGGACTATCATGTCAAAGCAGTTGCAGAAAATCCTCCTTCCCTTTGTTATTTATAAAACTAAAAGCTCTCTGTTGTTTTTTGGGTTTTTTTTGCAATGCAGTAGGTACTTGTGTGCCATTTTCATCCTCGATGACAGACACTTTTCCCATGTGGATCAGAATCAAATGAGGAAAGCATTCTTTCTCAACATCCTGGTTAAAAGGATTTCTGTCAGTGATGTCCTCCAATTAGGAAGTGTTAGCAGGAGACCTTCAAATTCTCCATATCCTAAACACTCCTGGTTGAATGGAAAAAACCTTGAACTCATAGATGGGGAGGGCAGAGTAATGTAGTCCCTGGACTTCTGATGGCATCCGCAGCATAGACATAAGGGCACAGATTGTGAAACCAGACTGACCGGGTATGAATCTCAGTTTTGTCACTCATTAGCTTGAGCAAATGATTGAACTCCTTTGTGACTCAGTTTTCTTATCTGTAAAATAGGAATAATAGTATTTACTTCCTAAAAACAGTAATGAAGGTTAAATGAGTTAGTGTGTGTAACGTGCTTGGAATTGTGCCAGGCACAAAGTAAATGTTAAATAAATGTTACCTTTTACTATCCACAAACAAGTCTCTCTGTGCTCTAACGAAGTTGGCTTAATCTGAAACCCACTGATCTTATTTCCCCGACCAGGGATTGAACCCATACCCTTGGCAGTGAAAGTGTGGACCCCTAATCACTGGACTGCCAGGGAATTCCTGCTCCCACCCCCCCCCCCGCCCGCCCTCCCACTGAACTTTTCAATGTCATAATTTTGGAGGCTTCTTGAGGGATAGTTATACAGTTAAATCCATTTTTGCTAGTGGTTCTCAGGCAGGGTGATGTTGCCCCTTGGGATAAATGTCTGGAGACATCTTTGGTTGTCATAACTGGGGGGAGGGAGGGTCGTCAGTGGGTAGCACCTAGTGGCTGGAGGCTGGGGATGCTGTTAAATTCTACAATGCTCAGGACAAGCCACCGCCACCACAAAAAATTACCAAGTCCTAAATGTGCCGGAGTTGAGAAGCCCTGATTTGTGTGCTGTCTGGCGTGAGATTAATATGTGGCTCTTCATCTTGGTGACAGCCTGAATCTGTGGTGTGTTGATAAATATTTAACAACCTGTTTCCAGCCCCACTGATGGGGGTGGAAACAAAGTCCAGATTTGCAGAATTTTGCCAAGTTCCGTGGTGTAAAAGTTCCCACTGTAACCCCTTTCAGGCAACCAACTTTATGTCACTGCACGTAGAATTAGAAAGAGAGAATGTACCAAACCATTACAGTTCCTGGTCACATAGGGGATGGGGGCTCAGGTTGTCCAAGGGGTTCTCCTGTTGGTTCCTTTATGGGGTGCAGAGAAAAGGATAACATTCTTGTTATTACTCCCATCTGCTTGTTTAGTGTTTCTCTAGGGGTGGGATTATGAATTTGAGCATGAGGATGAATAACTTAATTCTGAGTGCCATTGACAGTGTTAATTTCACAAAAAAAGATAAGGTTAAAAAACAAGAGAGAAAAATAGGATGTGGAGGAATGAACAATGGGAAAGGCTGGAGAAGAGTAGAGAGGGAAGAATTGATGTACTGTGTGAGAAGTGACAGTGTCTATTGACAAAAATGTTAACTATTAAGACAATGAATAGAGAAAAATATATAATAGAATACAGTGTTAAAAAAAAATACTATTATCCTGACACATCTCCTCTCCCAACCCTGTATTTTCCCTCTTGACTAATAGCATCATTAGCTACCTGGTCACTCAAGCAAGAAACCTGGGCATCACCCCTAACTTCTCACTCTGACCTCCCCACTTAGAATTGGACACGGAGTCCTATCAGTTCTCCCATCTCCTATCTGTCCCATTATCTTCCTTCTTAGCTCTCAATTTAGGCCCTAATGATTTGTGGCCTGGACTCTTCCAGTAGTTTCCTGATGGCTGCCTGGAATTCTGATTCTCCTCTACAGAATGGTTTTCTGAGTACAGTGGTTAACAGCATAGAAGCTGAAGCCAGACTGCCCTGGGTTCCAATCATTCCATTACTCACTAGCTGTGTGATTTGGAAGTTACTTTACGTCTCCGTCTTAGATCCCTCATCTGTGAAACAGGGATGACTCGAGTAGTACCTCATAAGGCTGCTGTGAGGTCTAAAGGAAGTGCTATATGGGAAGTACTTAGAACTGTGCTCTGCGTTACTTTGTTCAAGATTGCAGTTGACAACCCTTCAGCAGTTCTCTAGTCCCACTTACCAGGCAAAGTCCTGCTCAACCATCAGGACTTGGCTCCTGGGTCTATTTCTCATGAAGCCCTGGGTGACTCATTGAGGCAGTTCAACTTTTCTTCCTTCCAGACTTCACCTTGAATCTCTCACTGCACTCAGCACAATAGTGCAGTCACCTGCTTACAGACTTACAGTCGTCCTTCTGGGAAGTGAGCTATTGATACTTGAGAGCAAGGACTGTGGCTTTTTTCTTTTTCTTTTCTTTTTTCTCAATCTTCAAGACCAAGCACTGTGCCTAACCACAGAGTAGATAATTAGAAGCAGTGAACAGTGTTAACTATGTATGAGTGTAAGAAAGGGACAGAAAGGATTCGGAAAAAAAACACCTGTTTCGCCACACTGATTGGATGATGGATGTTTGAACCCTTCTCTGTATTATTTTCATGTGGTTTCTATAATACAAAGTTTTTTTCAAGAAGAATAATTTTATGTATTATTTTTGGCTGCATTGGGTCTTTGTTGCTGCGTGTGGGCTTTCTCTAGTTGTGGCGAGTGGGGGCTGCTGTTCGTTGCGACGTGCGGGCTTCTCATTGCAGTGGCTTCTCTTGTTGAGGAGCGCGGGCTCTCGGCTCGCGGGCTCAGTAGTTGTGGCTCGTGGACTCTAGAGCGCAGGCTCAGTAGTTATGGCACATGGGCTTAGTTGCTCCGCGGCATGTGGGATCTTCCCGGACCAGGGCTCGAACCCGTGTCTCCTGCACTGGCAGGCGGATTCTTAACCACTGCGCCACCAGGGAAGTCCTTGTCATACAAAGTTAAAAATGGCTCCCATGTATCCATATAAAACTGCCCTTTTCCCCCTTGGTTAAAGTAGACTGGATCCATAAAATGAACTACTGCTTAGCAATAAAAAGGAACAAAAGATTAAATCGTAAAATATGGGTGAGTCCCCAAAACTGTCTACTAAGTAAGTGACACCGACACACAAACATGGATAGACAGAGCTTGCCTGAGTTAGAATGTCATTTCCACCGCTACCGTAGCTGTGTCACATCAGACAAGTGGTTTAACTTCTCTAGGGCTATTTCCTTATCTGTAAAATAAGGATGACAGTAGTACCTACCTCACAGGGCTGACAGGAGAATTAAATGCTCATGTGCTCAATAAGTGTGAGCTAAAGCAGTCATTTCTGTAAACATTCTTTTGACATCCTGGGAGCCCCTTCTGTCCATGACAGGCTGCACTGTTCTCTGGACTCCCGGTGGCTTGTGGCAGGCCACACCTCTCACCTGAGGACCGCACCCCACCCTTCCTTCATACCTCCTCCTGAACCCAGAGGTATGAAGGAACTTTAAAAATTACACCTATTCATTCTTGAAGATCAGGAGACTAAACAGGAAAAAAAAAATGGAAGAATTAACTCACTGGAAGGCTCACCCCACAGTTAACCACTAATGTAATAGGGAAGAACCTTTGTATTCTATTACAAGTTAGTCACTAAAGGGCTGTTGCCTGTAAGCTTCAATTATACATAATGGCCCATCTCTGGGAACCCTGCCTCCCAGGTAGTGAGCATTAAGCTAGAATACCTTTTCTTTTAGCTGACAAGAAACATCCTGACCAGGCCCACCTGTGAATGACTGCAAGGAGGAAGAGGAGGCTGACCAGAACCCGGACATGTTTGACTTTGCTCTCTCCCGTTTTAGTATAAAAGAAGCCTGAATGCCAACGCAGGCAGCTGGTTCCTTGGGGTCAGGAGTCCACCATCTTCTCGGTTTGCTGTCTCTCCAGGTAAGTCGTTACTCCTTGCCCCAACCAGTCATCTCTGGGATTCACTGGCCTGTCCTGCAGCGCGCAGCAGGAGCTTGGACTCGGTAACACTAATGTTTTGGTATATACTTTTTAAGACCTTTTCTTAGGCAAATACACCGTATCAGTATGTCTTTCTACTTTTAATTAAAAAACGAGTTCATATTATATAAACTTTATTTCATAACCCATCCTTTTACTTACTAGGGCCCTTCCCCCAGAAACACCCCTCCCACTTGCAGCTTCTACTGGTCAGCCCTTTCCTCGGAACCCCCGGCCCTGCGGGAGACCAGGTTCCGGCCCCACCTGCCAGGCCCGGGGCCGGCCGCCCCGCCCCCTTCCCCGCCCACGCCCCCCCCCCGCCCCGCCCCACCCCACCCCGCCCCCGCCGCGGCCAGCTTCCATACCCGGCCCCGCACGCCGCGCTCGCGCTCGCTGTCACCGGGGGCCCGTCGGTCGCGGCTCCTCCGTGCGGCCCGTTTCCGGTGGGGCAAGGGCGTCTCCGCGGCGGCCCGGCTCCCGCGCGTTCAGCACCGCCGTCGGTGGCCAGATGCAGGCGGAGCTCGGAGCTCGGGGCGGCCGAGGACGCCGACCCGGCCGCGGCTGGCCTAGCGGGGATGGCGACCGCGAGCGGGCCGGCGCCCCGGCGGCGGTGGCGAGAGGCGGCGGCGGCGGGGATAGAGGCGGCCGCCGGGGTCGCGGCAAGGGCTCCTGGGGCAGCCGAGGAGGAGGAGGAGGAGGAGGAGGAGGTCCGCGAGGCGGCCGCCGAGAGGCAGGAGGCAGGAGGCCGGGGCGCCGGGCCCAGTGCGCCGGTAAGAGGGGACGGCCGGTGGGGTTGTGGGCGGGGTCGGGGTCGCGGCTTCGTGGGAGCGGGGCTGGTGGGGGGTCCGGGCCCCGAGTCAGAAGCCGCGAGCGCCGTGCAGGGCACGCGCGAGCCGGACGGCGGCAGCGCCTGTGCAGGACGGGCGGAGGGCGGTGGGGGCGTGCGCCGGGGTGTGCACGTGGCGCGGGGGGTGGGTGTGCGTCCCTTGCTCCCTGTCTGCTGGGGTGCCCTGGAGGGTCAAGGCCATGGGCTTCCCCAGCCTGCCCAAGAGGTCTTGGCCCAATTATAAAAGAACCTAGCGGCCGCGGCTCTGTGTCCGCAAGTCTAGGGGGCCGTTTGGGTGCGGGTGTCAGTGTGATTAACCCTTTTGGGGTGGGGACAACCAGGGCTTGGTCTCCCAGTGCCTAACCTCCCAGGGAGACATTCCTGTTATTAAGAAGGAAGGGATTTGGGGGTCAGTTTTGTTCACTGCCTGTGCAATGCGTGGCACACAGTAGGCACATAATAAATGTTCATGGAGTGAAAGAATGACCCCGACGAGCTGGACTGGATAGTATTTGGGGGCGGGATCTGATGCATAGCTCTCTCTTTTTTTTTAATAGCATAGTTCTCTTTCATTGTATATGTGTAGGAATCAGGGGTCGGTGGCCTTCGTCTATTTGAATTTTCAATCTGTAAATGTTTCAGCAGTCAGGTCTCAATTTTACTAGCAATATAATCGGCCGTATTCATGCATTCGTAATGGGAAGTGTCTTACAGCTTGGAGCAGGGAATGGTTTGGGGGCAAACTTTTACTCTACTGATACCCTAGCTACAGGAGTTAAATTACTGTCTTTCTGAGCTGTTCTGTTGTTTTAACATTTGTAGTACAAAACTGTATATTTTGAATTCCCATGTGCATAGATTAAAAAATTATTATAGTTTTGGGTTGAGTTAAATTTCCTATTACTGAAGTATTGACGTTTGTAATATCTTAAGGGCATAGTAGGTAGGATGTCCCTAAAGATAGGAGTTGTGTACAAAAATGGAGTTGGGAAAAAATGCAAAACTTAAGTGTGCCATATTTAACCTTGTTAGGATTAAGGCAGGTAATAAGTAAAATTTGAGAGAGGTATGAAGTAATTCTTAGAGTCAGCTCACCAGGAAATGAAGGAAACTGACCAGTCTAGTGCACATTATATATCACCTCGTGTTTTTATAACAACGGTATTTACCTATATAACTTTATTACAACTTAATTTTTTTAGCAACTTGAAAGTTGTTTAAACAACTTGATAACAGATTTGTTCTATCTATACTTGCTATGTATAAACTCTTCATTTTTATAGAGTAACTGACTTGCTTAAGTAATACTACCTTGAGATGGTGATTCTCAAACTTGGGCACGCATCACGATCACCTAATGGGTTTGTGAAACTCCTGATTGCTGGGCCTCATCCCCAGAGTTGCTGATTCTGGGGTGAGGCCTGAGAATTTGCATTTCTCATAAGTTCCCAGGTGATGCTATGCTGCTGGTCCACACTTTGAGAACTATTACCTTAAGGAATTGGCTTCATTTAAAAAAATTAGGTCATATACATTTTTTGCATATATAAAATATGCAAAAAGGGAGGTTTATTTTCTTAGGAGTTACCTATGTAATTCAGGACTCTGTTTTAGATAGCTCATGAATACTACCTCAGGGAGAACTGAATTTTTTATTCATGCAATGGCATGTATTTAAAATCAGGACTATCATGTCAAAGCAGTTGCAGAAAATCCTCCTTCCCTTTGTTATTTATAAAACTAAAAGCTCTCTGTTGTTTTTTGGGTTTTTTTTGCAATGCAGTAGGTACTTGTGTGCCATTTTCATCCTCGATGACAGACACTTTTCCCATGTGGATCAGAATCAAATGAGGAAAGCATTCTTTCTCAACATCCTGGTTAAAAGGATTTCTGTCAGTGATGTCCTCCAATTAGGAAGTGTTAGCAGGAGACCTTCAAATTCTCCATATCCTAAACACTCCTGGTTGAATGGAAAAAACCTTGAACTCATAGATGGGGAGGGCAGAGTAATGTAGTCCCTGGACTTCTGATGGCATCCGCAGCATAGACATAAGGGCACAGATTGTGAAACCAGACTGACCGGGTATGAATCTCAGTTTTGTCACTCATTAGCTTGAGCAAATGATTGAACTCCTTTGTGACTCAGTTTTCTTATCTGTAAAATAGGAATAATAGTATTTACTTCCTAAAAACAGTAATGAAGGTTAAATGAGTTAGTGTGTGTAACGTGCTTGGAATTGTGCCAGGCACAAAGTAAATGTTAAATAAATGTTACCTTTTACTATCCACAAACAAGTCTCTCTGTGCTCTAACGAAGTTGGCTTAATCTGAAACCCACTGATCTTATTTCCCCGACCAGGGATTGAACCCATACCCTTGGCAGTGAAAGTGTGGACCCCTAATCACTGGACTGCCAGGGAATTCCTGCTCCCACCCCCCCCCCCCGCCCGCCCTCCCACTGAACTTTTCAATGTCATAATTTTGGAGGCTTCTTGAGGGATAGTTATACAGTTAAATCCATTTTTGCTAGTGGTTCTCAGGCAGGGTGATGTTGCCCCTTGGGATAAATGTCTGGAGACATCTTTGGTTGTCATAACTGGGGGGAGGGAGGGTCGTCAGTGGGTAGCACCTAGTGGCTGGAGGCTGGGGATGCTGTTAAATTCTACAATGCTCAGGACAAGCCACCGCCACCACAAAAAATTACCAAGTCCTAAATGTGCCGGAGTTGAGAAGCCCTGATTTGTGTGCTGTCTGGCGTGAGATTAATATGTGGCTCTTCATCTTGGTGACAGCCTGAATCTGTGGTGTGTTGATAAATATTTAACAACCTGTTTCCAGCCCCACTGATGGGGGTGGAAACAAAGTCCAGATTTGCAGAATTTTGCCAAGTTCCGTGGTGTAAAAGTTCCCACTGTAACCCCTTTCAGGCAACCAACTTTATGTCACTGCACGTAGAATTAGAAAGAGAGAATGTACCAAAACATTACAGTTCCTGGTCACATAGGGGATGGGGGCTCAGGTTGTCCAAGGGGTTCTCCTGTTGGTTCCTTTATGGGGTGCAGAGAAAAGGATAACATTCTTGTTATTACTCCCATCTGCTTGTTTAGTGTTTCTCTAGGGGTGGGATTATGAATTTGAGCATGAGGATGAATAACTTAATTCTGAGTGCCATTGACAGTGTTAATTTCACAAAAAAAGATAAGGTTAAAAAACAAGAGAGAAAAATAGGATGTGGAGGAATGAACAATGGGAAAGGCTGGAGAAGAGTAGAGAGGGAAGAATTGATGTACTGTGTGAGAAGTGACAGTGTCTATTGACAAAAATGTTAACTATTAAGACAATGAATAGAGAAAAATATATAATAGAATACAGTGTTAAAAAAAAATACTATTATCCTGACACATCTCCTCTCCCAACCCTGTATTTTCCCTCTTGACTAATAGCATCATTAGCTACCTGGTCACTCAAGCAAGAAACCTGGGCATCACCCCTAACTTCTCACTCTGACCTCCCCACTTAGAATTGGACACGGAGTCCTATCAGTTCTCCCATCTCCTATCTGTCCCATTATCTTCCTTCTTAGCTCTCAATTTAGGCCCTAATGATTTGTGGCCTGGACTCTTCCAGTAGTTTCCTGATGGCTGCCTGGAATTCTGATTCTCCTCTACAGAATGGTTTTCTGAGTACAGTGGTTAACAGCATAGAAGCTGAAGCCAGACTGCCCTGGGTTCCAATCATTCCATTACTCACTAGCTGTGTGATTTGGAAGTTACTTTACGTCTCCGTCTTAGATCCCTCATCTGTGAAACAGGGATGACTCGAGTAGTACCTCATAAGGCTGCTGTGAGGTCTAAAGGAAGTGCTATATGGGAAGTACTTAGAACTGTGCTCTGCGTTACTTTGTTCAAGATTGCAGTTGACAACCCTTCAGCAGTTCTCTAGTCCCACTTACCAGGCAAAGTCCTGCTCAACCATCAGGACTTGGCTCCTGGGTCTATTTCTCATGAAGCCCTGGGTGACTCATTGAGGCAGTTCAACTTTTCTTCCTTCCAGACTTCACCTTGAATCTCTCACTGCACTCAGCACAATAGTGCAGTCACCTGCTTACAGACTTACAGTCGTCCTTCTGGGAAGTGAGCTATTGATACTTGAGAGCAAGGACTGTGGCTTTTTTCTTTTTCTTTTCTTTTTTCTCAATCTTCAAGACCAAGCACTGTGCCTAACCACAGAGTAGATAATTAGAAGCAGTGAACAGTGTTAACTATGTATGAGTGTAAGAAAGGGACAGAAAGGATTCGGAAAAAAAACACCTGTTTCGCCACACTGATTGGATGATGGATGTTTGAACCCTTCTCTGTATTATTTTCATGTGGTTTCTATAATACAAAGTTTTTTTCAAGAAGAATAATTTTATGTATTATTTTTGGCTGCATTGGGTCTTTGTTGCTGCGTGTGGGCTTTCTCTAGTTGTGGCGAGTGGGGGCTGCTGTTCGTTGCGACGTGCGGGCTTCTCATTGCAGTGGCTTCTCTTGTTGAGGAGCGCGGGCTCTCGGCTCGCGGGCTCAGTAGTTGTGGCTCGTGGACTCTAGAGCGCAGGCTCAGTAGTTATGGCACATGGGCTTAGTTGCTCCGCGGCATGTGGGATCTTCCCGGACCAGGGCTCGAACCCGTGTCTCCTGCACTGGCAGGCGGATTCTTAACCACTGCGCCACCAGGGAAGTCCTTGTCATACAAAGTTAAAAATGGCTCCCATGTATCCATATAAAACTGCCCTTTTCCCCCTTGGTTAAAGTAGACTGGATCCATAAAATGAACTACTGCTTAGCAATAAAAAGGAACAAAAGATTAAATCGTAAAATATGGGTGAGTCCCCAAAACTGTCTACTAAGTAAGTGACACCGACACACAAACATGGATAGACAGAGCTTGCCTGAGTTAGAATGTCATTTCCACCGCTACCGTAGCTGTGTCACATCAGACAAGTGGTTTAACTTCTCTAGGGCTATTTCCTTATCTGTAAAATAAGGATGACAGTAGTACCTACCTCACAGGGCTGACAGGAGAATTAAATGCTCATGTGCTCAATAAGTGTGAGCTAAAGCAGTCATTTCTGTAAACATTCTTTTGCCATCCTGGGAGCCCCTTCTGTCCATGACAGGCTGCACTGTTCTCTGGACTCCCGGTGGCTTGTGGCAGGCCACACCTCTCACCTGAGGACCGCACCCCACCCTTCCTTCATACCTCCTCCTGAACCCAGAGGTATGAAGGAACTTTAAAAATTACACCTATTCATTCTTGAAGATCAGGAGACTAAACAGGAAAAAAAAAATGGAAGAATTAACTCACTGGAAGGCTCACCCCACAGTTAACCACTAATGTAATAGGGAAGAACCTTTGTATTCTATTACAAGTTAGTCACTAAAGGGCTGTTGCCTGTAAGCTTCAATTATACATAATGGCCCATCTCTGGGAACCCTGCCTCCCAGGTAGTGAGCATTAAGCTAGAATACCTTTTCTTTTAGCTGACAAGAAACATCCTGACCAGGCCCACCTGTGAATGACTGCAAGGAGGAAGAGGAGGCTGACCAGAACCCGGACATGTTTGACTTTGCTCTCTCCCGTTTTAGTATAAAAGAAGCCTGAATGCCAACGCAGGCAGCTGGTTCCTTGGGGTCAGGAGTCCACCATCTTCTCGGTTTGCTGTCTCTCCAGGTAAGTCGTTACTCCTTGCCCCAACCAGTCATCTCTGGGATTCACTGGCCTGTCCTGCAGCGCGCAGCAGGAGCTTGGACTCGGTAACACTAATGTTTTGGTATATACTTTTTAAGACCTTTTCTTAGGCAAATACACCGTATCAGTATGTCTTTCTACTTTTAATTAAAAAACGAGTTCATATTATATAAACTTTATTTCATAACCCATCCTTTTACTTACTAGGGCCCTTCCCCCAGAAACACCCCTCCCACTTGCAGCTTCTACTGGTCAGCCCTTTCCTCGGAACCCCCGGCCCTGCGGGAGACCAGGTTCCGGCCCCACCTGCCAGGCCCGGGGCCGGCCGCCCCGCCCCCTTCCCCGCCCACGCCCCCCCCCCGGCCCGCCCCACCCCACCCCGCCCCCGCCGCGGCCAGCTTCCATACCCGGCCCCGCACGCCGCGCTCGCGCTCGCTGTCACCGGGGGCCCGTCGGTCGCGGCTCCTCCGTGCGGCCCGTTTCCGGTGGGGCAAGGGCGTCTCCGCGGCGGCCCGGCTCCCGCGCGTTCAGCACCGCCGTCGGTGGCCAGATGCAGGCGGAGCTCGGAGCTCGGGGCGGCCGAGGACGCCGACCCGGCCGCGGCTGGCCTAGCGGGGATGGCGACCGCGAGCGGGCCGGCGCCCCGGCGGCGGTGGCGAGAGGCGGCGGCGGCGGGGATAGAGGCGGCCGCCGGGGTCGCGGCAAGGGCTCCTGGGGCAGCCGAGGAGGAGGAGGAGGAGGAGGAGGAGGTCCGCGAGGCGGCCGCCGAGAGGCAGGAGGCAGGAGGCCGGGGCGCCGGGCCCAGTGCGCCGGTAAGAGGGGACGGCCGGTGGGGTTGTGGGCGGGGTCGGGGTCGCGGCTTCGTGGGAGCGGGGCTGGTGGGGGGTCCGGGCCCCGAGTCAGAAGCCGCGAGCGCCGTGCAGGGCACGCGCGAGCCGGACGGCGGCAGCGCCTGTGCAGGACGGGCGGAGGGCGGTGGGGGCGTGCGCCGGGGTGTGCACGTGGCGCGGGGGGTGGGTGTGCGTCCCTTGCTCCCTGTCTGCTGGGGTGCCCTGGAGGGTCAAGGCCATGGGCTTCCCCAGCCTGCCCAAGAGGTCTTGGCCCAATTATAAAAGAACCTAGCGGCCGCGGCTCTGTGTCCGCAAGTCTAGGGGGCCGTTTGGGTGCGGGTGTCAGTGTGATTAACCCTTTTGGGGTGGGGACAACCAGGGCTTGGTCTCCCAGTGCCTAACCTCCCAGGGAGACATTCCTGTTATTAAGAAGGAAGGGATTTGGGGGTCAGTTTTGTTCACTGCCTGTGCAATGCGTGGCACACAGTAGGCACATAATAAATGTTCATGGAGTGAAAGAATGACCCCGACGAGCTGGACTGGATAGTATTTGGGGGCGGGATCTGATGCATAGCTCTCTCTTTTTTTTTAATAGCATAGTTCTCTTTCATTGTATATGTGTAGGAATCAGGGGTCGGTGGCCTTCGTCTATTTGAATTTTCAATCTGTAAATGTTTCAGCAGTCAGGTCTCAATTTTACTAGCAATATAATCGGCCGTATTCATGCATTCGTAATGGGAAGTGTCTTACAGCTTGGAGCAGGGAATGGTTTGGGGGCAAACTTTTACTCTACTGATACCCTAGCTACAGGAGTTAAATTACTGTCTTTCTGAGCTGTTCTGTTGTTTTAACATTTGTAGTACAAAACTGTATATTTTGAATTCCCATGTGCATAGATTAAAAAATTATTATAGTTTTGGGTTGAGTTAAATTTCCTATTACTGAAGTATTGACGTTTGTAATATCTTAAGGGCATAGTAGGTAGGATGTCCCTAAAGATAGGAGTTGTGTACAAAAATGGAGTTGGGAAAAAATGCAAAACTTAAGTGTGCCATATTTAACCTTGTTAGGATTAAGGCAGGTAATAAGTAAAATTTGAGAGAGGTATGAAGTAATTCTTAGAGTCAGCTCACCAGGAAATGAAGGAAACTGACCAGTCTAGTGCACATTATATATCACCTCGTGTTTTTATAACAACGGTATTTACCTATATAACTTTATTACAACTTAATTTTTTTAGCAACTTGAAAGTTGTTTAAACAACTTGATAACAGATTTGTTCTATCTATACTTGCTATGTATAAACTCTTCATTTTTATAGAGTAACTGACTTGCTTAAGTAATACTACCTTGAGATGGTGATTCTCAAACTTGGGCACGCATCACGATCACCTAATGGGTTTGTGAAACTCCTGATTGCTGGGCCTCATCCCCAGAGTTGCTGATTCTGGGGTGAGGCCTGAGAATTTGCATTTCTCATAAGTTCCCAGGTGATGCTATGCTGCTGGTCCACACTTTGAGAACTATTACCTTAAGGAATTGGCTTCATTTAAAAAAATTAGGTCATATACATTTTTTGCATATATAAAATATGCAAAAAGGGAGGTTTATTTTCTTAGGAGTTACCTATGTAATTCAGGACTCTGTTTTAGATAGCTCATGAATACTACCTCAGGGAGAACTGAATTTTTTATTCATGCAATGGCATGTATTTAAAATCAGGACTATCATGTCAAAGCAGTTGCAGAAAATCCTCCTTCCCTTTGTTATTTATAAAACTAAAAGCTCTCTGTTGTTTTTTGGGTTTTTTTTGCAATGCAGTAGGTACTTGTGTGCCATTTTCATCCTCGATGACAGACACTTTTCCCATGTGGATCAGAATCAAATGAGGAAAGCATTCTTTCTCAACATCCTGGTTAAAAGGATTTCTGTCAGTGATGTCCTCCAATTAGGAAGTGTTAGCAGGAGACCTTCAAATTCTCCATATCCTAAACACTCCTGGTTGAATGGAAAAAACCTTGAACTCATAGATGGGGAGGGCAGAGTAATGTAGTCCCTGGACTTCTGATGGCATCCGCAGCATAGACATAAGGGCACAGATTGTGAAACCAGACTGACCGGGTATGAATCTCAGTTTTGTCACTCATTAGCTTGAGCAAATGATTGAACTCCTTTGTGACTCAGTTTTCTTATCTGTAAAATAGGAATAATAGTATTTACTTCCTAAAAACAGTAATGAAGGTTAAATGAGTTAGTGTGTGTAACGTGCTTGGAATTGTGCCAGGCACAAAGTAAATGTTAAATAAATGTTACCTTTTACTATCCACAAACAAGTCTCTCTGTGCTCTAACGAAGTTGGCTTAATCTGAAACCCACTGATCTTATTTCCCCGACCAGGGATTGAACCCATACCCTTGGCAGTGAAAGTGTGGACCCCTAATCACTGGACTGCCAGGGAATTCCTGCTCCCACCCCCCCCCCCGCCCGCCCTCCCACTGAACTTTTCAATGTCATAATTTTGGAGGCTTCTTGAGGGATAGTTATACAGTTAAATCCATTTTTGCTAGTGGTTCTCAGGCAGGGTGATGTTGCCCCTTGGGATAAATGTCTGGAGACATCTTTGGTTGTCATAACTGGGGGGAGGGAGGGTCGTCAGTGGGTAGCACCTAGTGGCTGGAGGCTGGGGATGCTGTTAAATTCTACAATGCTCAGGACAAGCCACCGCCACCACAAAAAATTACCAAGTCCTAAATGTGCCGGAGTTGAGAAGCCCTGATTTGTGTGCTGTCTGGCGTGAGATTAATATGTGGCTCTTCATCTTGGTGACAGCCTGAATCTGTGGTGTGTTGATAAATATTTAACAACCTGTTTCCAGCCCCACTGATGGGGGTGGAAACAAAGTCCAGATTTGCAGAATTTTGCCAAGTTCCGTGGTGTAAAAGTTCCCACTGTAACCCCTTTCAGGCAACCAACTTTATGTCACTGCACGTAGAATTAGAAAGAGAGAATGTACCAAAACATTACAGTTCCTGGTCACATAGGGGATGGGGGCTCAGGTTGTCCAAGGGGTTCTCCTGTTGGTTCCTTTATGGGGTGCAGAGAAAAGGATAACATTCTTGTTATTACTCCCATCTGCTTGTTTAGTGTTTCTCTAGGGGTGGGATTATGAATTTGAGCATGAGGATGAATAACTTAATTCTGAGTGCCATTGACAGTGTTAATTTCACAAAAAAAGATAAGGTTAAAAAACAAGAGAGAAAAATAGGATGTGGAGGAATGAACAATGGGAAAGGCTGGAGAAGAGTAGAGAGGGAAGAATTGATGTACTGTGTGAGAAGTGACAGTGTCTATTGACAAAAATGTTAACTATTAAGACAATGAATAGAGAAAAATATATAATAGAATACAGTGTTAAAAAAAAATACTATTATCCTGACACATCTCCTCTCCCAACCCTGTATTTTCCCTCTTGACTAATAGCATCATTAGCTACCTGGTCACTCAAGCAAGAAACCTGGGCATCACCCCTAACTTCTCACTCTGACCTCCCCACTTAGAATTGGACACGGAGTCCTATCAGTTCTCCCATCTCCTATCTGTCCCATTATCTTCCTTCTTAGCTCTCAATTTAGGCCCTAATGATTTGTGGCCTGGACTCTTCCAGTAGTTTCCTGATGGCTGCCTGGAATTCTGATTCTCCTCTACAGAATGGTTTTCTGAGTACAGTGGTTAACAGCATAGAAGCTGAAGCCAGACTGCCCTGGGTTCCAATCATTCCATTACTCACTAGCTGTGTGATTTGGAAGTTACTTTACGTCTCCGTCTTAGATCCCTCATCTGTGAAACAGGGATGACTCGAGTAGTACCTCATAAGGCTGCTGTGAGGTCTAAAGGAAGTGCTATATGGGAAGTACTTAGAACTGTGCTCTGCGTTACTTTGTTCAAGATTGCAGTTGACAACCCTTCAGCAGTTCTCTAGTCCCACTTACCAGGCAAAGTCCTGCTCAACCATCAGGACTTGGCTCCTGGGTCTATTTCTCATGAAGCCCTGGGTGACTCATTGAGGCAGTTCAACTTTTCTTCCTTCCAGACTTCACCTTGAATCTCTCACTGCACTCAGCACAATAGTGCAGTCACCTGCTTACAGACTTACAGTCGTCCTTCTGGGAAGTGAGCTATTGATACTTGAGAGCAAGGACTGTGGCTTTTTTCTTTTTCTTTTCTTTTTTCTCAATCTTCAAGACCAAGCACTGTGCCTAACCACAGAGTAGATAATTAGAAGCAGTGAACAGTGTTAACTATGTATGAGTGTAAGAAAGGGACAGAAAGGATTCGGAAAAAAAACACCTGTTTCGCCACACTGATTGGATGATGGATGTTTGAACCCTTCTCTGTATTATTTTCATGTGGTTTCTATAATACAAAGTTTTTTTCAAGAAGAATAATTTTATGTATTATTTTTGGCTGCATTGGGTCTTTGTTGCTGCGTGTGGGCTTTCTCTAGTTGTGGCGAGTGGGGGCTGCTGTTCGTTGCGACGTGCGGGCTTCTCATTGCAGTGGCTTCTCTTGTTGAGGAGCGCGGGCTCTCGGCTCGCGGGCTCAGTAGTTGTGGCTCGTGGACTCTAGAGCGCAGGCTCAGTAGTTATGGCACATGGGCTTAGTTGCTCCGCGGCATGTGGGATCTTCCCGGACCAGGGCTCGAACCTGTGTCTCCTGCACTGGCAGGCGGATTCTTAACCACTGCGCCACCAGGGAAGTCCTTGTCATACAAAGTTAAAAATGGCTCCCATGTATCCATATAAAACTGCCCTTTTCCCCCTTGGTTAAAGTAGACTGGATCCATAAAATGAACTACTGCTTAGCAATAAAAAGGAACAAAAGATTAAATCGTAAAATATGGGTGAGTCCCCAAAACTGTCTACTAAGTAAGTGACACCGACACACAAACATGGATAGACAGAGCTTGCCTGAGTTAGAATGTCATTTCCACCGCTACCGTAGCTGTGTCACATCAGACAAGTGGTTTAACTTCTCTAGGGCTATTTCCTTATCTGTAAAATAAGGATGACAGTAGTACCTACCTCACAGGGCTGACAGGAGAATTAAATGCTCATGTGCTCAATAAGTGTGAGCTAAAGCAGTCATTTCTGTAAACATTCTTTTGCCATCCTGGGAGCCCCTTCTGTCCATGACAGGCTGCACTGTTCTCTGGACTCCCGGTGGCTTGTGGCAGGCCACACCTCTCACCTGAGGACCGCACCCCACCCTTCCTTCATACCTCCTCCTGAACCCAGAGGTATGAAGGAACTTTAAAAATTACACCTATTCATTCTTGAAGATCAGGAGACTAAACAGGAAAAAAAAAATGGAAGAATTAACTCACTGGAAGGCTCACCCCACAGTTAACCACTAATGTAATAGGGAAGAACCTTTGTATTCTATTACAAGTTAGTCACTAAAGGGCTGTTGCCTGTAAGCTTCAATTATACATAATGGCCCATCTCTGGGAACCCTGCCTCCCAGGTAGTGAGCATTAAGCTAGAATACCTTTTCTTTTAGCTGACAAGAAACCTCCTGACCAGGCCCACCTGTGAATGACTGCAAGGAGGAAGAGGAGGCTGACCAGAACCCGGACATGTTTGACTTTGCTCTCTCCCGTTTTAGTATAAAAGAAGCCTGAATGCCAACGCAGGCAGCTGGTTCCTTGGGGTCAGGAGTCCACCATCTTCTCGGTTTGCTGTCTCTCCAGGTAAGTCGTTACTCCTTGCCCCAACCAGTCATCTCTGGGATTCACTGGCCTGTCCTGCAGCGCGCAGCAGGAGCTTGGACTCGGTAACACTAATGTTTTGGTATATACTTTTTAAGACCTTTTCTTAGGCAAATACACCGTATCAGTATGTCTTTCTACTTTTAATTAAAAAACGAGTTCATATTATATAAACTTTATTTCATAACCCATCCTTTTACTTACTAGGGCCCTTCCCCCAGAAACACCCCTCCCACTTGCAGCTTCTACTGGTCAGCCCTTTCCTCGGAACCCCCGGCCCTGCGGGAGACCAGGTTCCGGCCCCACCTGCCAGGCCCGGGGCCGGCCGCCCCGCCCCCTTCCCCGCCCACGCCCCCCCCCCGGCCCGCCCCACCCCACCCCGCCCCCGCCGCGGCCAGCTTCCATACCCGGCCCCGCACGCCGCGCTCGCGCTCGCTGTCACCGGGGGCCCGTCGGTCGCGGCTCCTCCGTGCGGCCCGTTTCCGGTGGGGCAAGGGCGTCTCCGCGGCGGCCCGGCTCCCGCGCGTTCAGCACCGCCGTCGGTGGCCAGATGCAGGCGGAGCTCGGAGCTCGGGGCGGCCGAGGACGCCGACCCGGCCGCGGCTGGCCTAGCGGGGATGGCGACCGCGAGCGGGCCGGCGCCCCGGCGGCGGTGGCGAGAGGCGGCGGCGGCGGGGATAGAGGCGGCCGCCGGGGTCGCGGCAAGGGCTCCTGGGGCAGCCGAGGAGGAGGAGGAGGAGGAGGAGGAGGTCCGCGAGGCGGCCGCCGAGAGGCAGGAGGCAGGAGGCCGGGGCGCCGGGCCCAGTGCGCCGGTAAGAGGGGACGGCCGGTGGGGTTGTGGGCGGGGTCGGGGTCGCGGCTTCGTGGGAGCGGGGCTGGTGGGGGGTCCGGGCCCCGAGTCAGAAGCCGCGAGCGCCGTGCAGGGCACGCGCGAGCCGGACGGCGGCAGCGCCTGTGCAGGACGGGCGGAGGGCGGTGGGGGCGTGCGCCGGGGTGTGCACGTGGCGCGGGGGGTGGGTGTGCGTCCCTTGCTCCCTGTCTGCTGGGGTGCCCTGGAGGGTCAAGGCCATGGGCTTCCCCAGCCTGCCCAAGAGGTCTTGGCCCAATTATAAAAGAACCTAGCGGCCGCGGCTCTGTGTCCGCAAGTCTAGGGGGCCGTTTGGGTGCGGGTGTCAGTGTGATTAACCCTTTTGGGGTGGGGACAACCAGGGCTTGGTCTCCCAGTGCCTAACCTCCCAGGGAGACATTCCTGTTATTAAGAAGGAAGGGATTTGGGGGTCAGTTTTGTTCACTGCCTGTGCAATGCGTGGCACACAGTAGGCACATAATAAATGTTCATGGAGTGAAAGAATGACCCCGACGAGCTGGACTGGATAGTATTTGGGGGCGGGATCTGATGCATAGCTCTCTCTTTTTTTTTAATAGCATAGTTCTCTTTCATTGTATATGTGTAGGAATCAGGGGTCGGTGGCCTTCGTCTATTTGAATTTTCAATCTGTAAATGTTTCAGCAGTCAGGTCTCAATTTTACTAGCAATATAATCGGCCGTATTCATGCATTCGTAATGGGAAGTGTCTTACAGCTTGGAGCAGGGAATGGTTTGGGGGCAAACTTTTACTCTACTGATACCCTAGCTACAGGAGTTAAATTACTGTCTTTCTGAGCTGTTCTGTTGTTTTAACATTTGTAGTACAAAACTGTATATTTTGAATTCCCATGTGCATAGATTAAAAAATTATTATAGTTTTGGGTTGAGTTAAATTTCCTATTACTGAAGTATTGACGTTTGTAATATCTTAAGGGCATAGTAGGTAGGATGTCCCTAAAGATAGGAGTTGTGTACAAAAATGGAGTTGGGAAAAAATGCAAAACTTAAGTGTGCCATATTTAACCTTGTTAGGATTAAGGCAGGTAATAAGTAAAATTTGAGAGAGGTATGAAGTAATTCTTAGAGTCAGCTCACCAGGAAATGAAGGAAACTGACCAGTCTAGTGCACATTATATATCACCTCGTGTTTTTATAACAACGGTATTTACCTATATAACTTTATTACAACTTAATTTTTTTAGCAACTTGAAAGTTGTTTAAACAACTTGATAACAGATTTGTTCTATCTATACTTGCTATGTATAAACTCTTCATTTTTATAGAGTAACTGACTTGCTTAAGTAATACTACCTTGAGATGGTGATTCTCAAACTTGGGCACGCATCACGATCACCTAATGGGTTTGTGAAACTCCTGATTGCTGGGCCTCATCCCCAGAGTTGCTGATTCTGGGGTGAGGCCTGAGAATTTGCATTTCTCATAAGTTCCCAGGTGATGCTATGCTGCTGGTCCACACTTTGAGAACTATTACCTTAAGGAATTGGCTTCATTTAAAAAAATTAGGTCATATACATTTTTTGCATATATAAAATATGCAAAAAGGGAGGTTTATTTTCTTAGGAGTTACCTATGTAATTCAGGACTCTGTTTTAGATAGCTCATGAATACTACCTCAGGGAGAACTGAATTTTTTATTCATGCAATGGCATGTATTTAAAATCAGGACTATCATGTCAAAGCAGTTGCAGAAAATCCTCCTTCCCTTTGTTATTTATAAAACTAAAAGCTCTCTGTTGTTTTTTGGGTTTTTTTTGCAATGCAGTAGGTACTTGTGTGCCATTTTCATCCTCGATGACAGACACTTTTCCCATGTGGATCAGAATCAAATGAGGAAAGCATTCTTTCTCAACATCCTGGTTAAAAGGATTTCTGTCAGTGATGTCCTCCAATTAGGAAGTGTTAGCAGGAGACCTTCAAATTCTCCATATCCTAAACACTCCTGGTTGAATGGAAAAAACCTTGAACTCATAGATGGGGAGGGCAGAGTAATGTAGTCCCTGGACTTCTGATGGCATCCGCAGCATAGACATAAGGGCACAGATTGTGAAACCAGACTGACCGGGTATGAATCTCAGTTTTGTCACTCATTAGCTTGAGCAAATGATTGAACTCCTTTGTGACTCAGTTTTCTTATCTGTAAAATAGGAATAATAGTATTTACTTCCTAAAAACAGTAATGAAGGTTAAATGAGTTAGTGTGTGTAACGTGCTTGGAATTGTGCCAGGCACAAAGTAAATGTTAAATAAATGTTACCTTTTACTATCCACAAACAAGTCTCTCTGTGCTCTAACGAAGTTGGCTTAATCTGAAACCCACTGATCTTATTTCCCCGACCAGGGATTGAACCCATACCCTTGGCAGTGAAAGTGTGGACCCCTAATCACTGGACTGCCAGGGAATTCCTGCTCCCACCCCCCCCCCCCGCCCGCCCTCCCACTGAACTTTTCAATGTCATAATTTTGGAGGCTTCTTGAGGGATAGTTATACAGTTAAATCCATTTTTGCTAGTGGTTCTCAGGCAGGGTGATGTTGCCCCTTGGGATAAATGTCTGGAGACATCTTTGGTTGTCATAACTGGGGGGAGGGAGGGTCGTCAGTGGGTAGCACCTAGTGGCTGGAGGCTGGGGATGCTGTTAAATTCTACAATGCTCAGGACAAGCCACCGCCACCACAAAAAATTACCAAGTCCTAAATGTGCCGGAGTTGAGAAGCCCTGATTTGTGTGCTGTCTGGCGTGAGATTAATATGTGGCTCTTCATCTTGGTGACAGCCTGAATCTGTGGTGTGTTGATAAATATTTAACAACCTGTTTCCAGCCCCACTGATGGGGGTGGAAACAAAGTCCAGATTTGCAGAATTTTGCCAAGTTCCGTGGTGTAAAAGTTCCCACTGTAACCCCTTTCAGGCAACCAACTTTATGTCACTGCACGTAGAATTAGAAAGAGAGAATGTACCAAAACATTACAGTTCCTGGTCACATAGGGGATGGGGGCTCAGGTTGTCCAAGGGGTTCTCCTGTTGGTTCCTTTATGGGGTGCAGAGAAAAGGATAACATTCTTGTTATTACTCCCATCTGCTTGTTTAGTGTTTCTCTAGGGGTGGGATTATGAATTTGAGCATGAGGATGAATAACTTAATTCTGAGTGCCATTGACAGTGTTAATTTCACAAAAAAAGATAAGGTTAAAAAACAAGAGAGAAAAATAGGATGTGGAGGAATGAACAATGGGAAAGGCTGGAGAAGAGTAGAGAGGGAAGAATTGATGTACTGTGTGAGAAGTGACAGTGTCTATTGACAAAAATGTTAACTATTAAGACAATGAATAGAGAAAAATATATAATAGAATACAGTGTTAAAAAAAAATACTATTATCCTGACACATCTCCTCTCCCAACCCTGTATTTTCCCTCTTGACTAATAGCATCATTAGCTACCTGGTCACTCAAGCAAGAAACCTGGGCATCACCCCTAACTTCTCACTCTGACCTCCCCACTTAGAATTGGACACGGAGTCCTATCAGTTCTCCCATCTCCTATCTGTCCCATTATCTTCCTTCTTAGCTCTCAATTTAGGCCCTAATGATTTGTGGCCTGGACTCTTCCAGTAGTTTCCTGATGGCTGCCTGGAATTCTGATTCTCCTCTACAGAATGGTTTTCTGAGTACAGTGGTTAACAGCATAGAAGCTGAAGCCAGACTGCCCTGGGTTCCAATCATTCCATTACTCACTAGCTGTGTGATTTGGAAGTTACTTTACGTCTCCGTCTTAGATCCCTCATCTGTGAAACAGGGATGACTCGAGTAGTACCTCATAAGGCTGCTGTGAGGTCTAAAGGAAGTGCTATATGGGAAGTACTTAGAACTGTGCTCTGCGTTACTTTGTTCAAGACTGCAGTTGACAACCCTTCAGCAGTTCTCTAGTCCCACTTACCAGGCAAAGTCCTGCTCAACCATCAGGACTTGGCTCCTGGGTCTATTTCTCATGAAGCCCTGGGTGACTCATTGAGGCAGTTCAACTTTTCTTCCTTCCAGACTTCACCTTGAATCTCTCACTGCACTCAGCACAATAGTGCAGTCACCTGCTTACAGACTTACAGTCGTCCTTCTGGGAAGTGAGCTATTGATACTTGAGAGCAAGGACTGTGGCTTTTTTCTTTTTCTTTTCTTTTTTCTCAATCTTCAAGACCAAGCACTGTGCCTAACCACAGAGTAGATAATTAGAAGCAGTGAACAGTGTTAACTATGTATGAGTGTAAGAAAGGGACAGAAAGGATTCGGAAAAAAAACACCTGTTTCGCCACACTGATTGGATGATGGATGTTTGAACCCTTCTCTGTATTATTTTCATGTGGTTTCTATAATACAAAGTTTTTTTCAAGAAGAATAATTTTATGTATTATTTTTGGCTGCATTGGGTCTTTGTTGCTGCGTGTGGGCTTTCTCTAGTTGTGGCGAGTGGGGGCTGCTGTTCGTTGCGACGTGCGGGCTTCTCATTGCAGTGGCTTCTCTTGTTGAGGAGCGCGGGCTCTCGGCTCGCGGGCTCAGTAGTTGTGGCTCGTGGACTCTAGAGCGCAGGCTCAGTAGTTATGGCACATGGGCTTAGTTGCTCCGCGGCATGTGGGATCTTCCCGGACCAGGGCTCGAACCTGTGTCTCCTGCACTGGCAGGCGGATTCTTAACCACTGCGCCACCAGGGAAGTCCTTGTCATACAAAGTTAAAAATGGCTCCCATGTATCCATATAAAACTGCCCTTTTCCCCCTTGGTTAAAGTAGACTGGATCCATAAAATGAACTACTGCTTAGCAATAAAAAGGAACAAAAGATTAAATCGTAAAATATGGGTGAGTCCCCAAAACTGTCTACTAAGTAAGTGACACCGACACACAAACATGGATAGACAGAGCTTGCCTGAGTTAGAATGTCATTTCCACCGCTACCGTAGCTGTGTCACATCAGACAAGTGGTTTAACTTCTCTAGGGCTATTTCCTTATCTGTAAAATAAGGATGACAGTAGTACCTACCTCACAGGGCTGACAGGAGAATTAAATGCTCATGTGCTCAATAAGTGTGAGCTAAAGCAGTCATTTCTGTAAACATTCTTTTGACATCCTGGGAGCCCCTTCTGTCCATGACAGGCTGCACTGTTCTCTGGACTCCCGGTGGCTTGTGGCAGGCCACACCTCTCACCTGAGGACCGCACCCCACCCTTCCTTCATACCTCCTCCTGAACCCAGAGGTATGAAGGAACTTTAAAAATTACACCTATTCATTCTTGAAGATCAGGAGACTAAACAGGAAAAAAAAAATGGAAGAATTAACTCACTGGAAGGCTCACCCCACAGTTAACCACTAATGTAATAGGGAAGAACCTTTGTATTCTATTACAAGTTAGTCACTAAAGGGCTGTTGCCTGTAAGCTTCAATTATACATAATGGCCCATCTCTGGGAACCCTGCCTCCCAGGTAGTGAGCATTAAGCTAGAATACCTTTTCTTTTAGCTGACAAGAAACATCCTGACCAGGCCCACCTGTGAATGACTGCAAGGAGGAAGAGGAGGCTGACCAGAACCCGGACATGTTTGACTTTGCTCTCTTCCGTTTTAGTATAAAAGAAGCCTGAATGCCAACGCAGGCAGCTGGTTCCTTGGGGTCAGGAGTCCACCATCTTCTCGGTTTGCTGTCTCTCCAGGTAAGTCGTTACTCCTTGCCCCAACCAGTCATCTCTGGGATTCACTGGCCTGTCCTGCAGCGCGCAGCAGGAGCTTGGACTCGGTAACACTAATGTTTTGGTATATACTTTTTAAGACCTTTTCTTAGGCAAATACACCGTATCAGTATGTCTTTCTACTTTTAATTAAAAAACGAGTTCATATTATATAAACTTTATTTCATAACCCATCCTTTTACTTACTAGGGCCCTTCCCCCAGAAACACCCCTCCCACTTGCAGCTTCTACTGGTCAGCCCTTTCCTCGGAACCCCCGGCCCTGCGGGAGACCAGGTTCCGGCCCCACCTGCCAGGCCCGGGGCCGGCCGCCCCGCCCCCTTCCCCGCCCACGCCCCCCCCCCGGCCCGCCCCACCCCACCCCGCCCCCGCCGCGGCCAGCTTCCATACCCGGCCCCGCACGCCGCGCTCGCGCTCGCTGTCACCGGGGGCCCGTCGGTCGCGGCTCCTCCGTGCGGCCCGTTTCCGGTGGGGCAAGGGCGTCTCCGCGGCGGCCCGGCTCCCGCGCGTTCAGCACCGCCGTCGGTGGCCAGATGCAGGCGGAGCTCGGAGCTCGGGGCGGCCGAGGACGCCGACCCGGCCGCGGCTGGCCTAGCGGGGATGGCGACCGCGAGCGGGCCGGCGCCCCGGCGGCGGTGGCGAGAGGCGGCGGCGGCGGGGATAGAGGCGGCCGCCGGGGTCGCGGCAAGGGCTCCTGGGGCAGCCGAGGAGGAGGAGGAGGAGGAGGAGGAGGTCCGCGAGGCGGCCGCCGAGAGGCAGGAGGCAGGAGGCCGGGGCGCCGGGCCCAGTGCGCCGGTAAGAGGGGACGGCCGGTGGGGTTGTGGGCGGGGTCGGGGTCGCGGCTTCGTGGGAGCGGGGCTGGTGGGGGGTCCGGGCCCCGAGTCAGAAGCCGCGAGCGCCGTGCAGGGCACGCGCGAGCCGGACGGCGGCAGCGCCTGTGCAGGACGGGCGGAGGGCGGTGGGGGCGTGCGCCGGGGTGTGCACGTGGCGCGGGGGGTGGGTGTGCGTCCCTTGCTCCCTGTCTGCTGGGGTGCCCTGGAGGGTCAAGGCCATGGGCTTCCCCAGCCTGCCCAAGAGGTCTTGGCCCAATTATAAAAGAACCTAGCGGCCGCGGCTCTGTGTCCGCAAGTCTAGGGGGCCGTTTGGGTGCGGGTGTCAGTGTGATTAACCCTTTTGGGGTGGGGACAACCAGGGCTTGGTCTCCCAGTGCCTAACCTCCCAGGGAGACATTCCTGTTATTAAGAAGGAAGGGATTTGGGGGTCAGTTTTGTTCACTGCCTGTGCAATGCGTGGCACACAGTAGGCACATAATAAATGTTCATGGAGTGAAAGAATGACCCCGACGAGCTGGACTGGATAGTATTTGGGGGCGGGATCTGATGCATAGCTCTCTCTTTTTTTTTAATAGCATAGTTCTCTTTCATTGTATATGTGTAGGAATCAGGGGTCGGTGGCCTTCGTCTATTTGAATTTTCAATCTGTAAATGTTTCAGCAGTCAGGTCTCAATTTTACTAGCAATATAATCGGCCGTATTCATGCATTCGTAATGGGAAGTGTCTTACAGCTTGGAGCAGGGAATGGTTTGGGGGCAAACTTTTACTCTACTGATACCCTAGCTACAGGAGTTAAATTACTGTCTTTCTGAGCTGTTCTGTTGTTTTAACATTTGTAGTACAAAACTGTATATTTTGAATTCCCATGTGCATAGATTAAAAAATTATTATAGTTTTGGGTTGAGTTAAATTTCCTATTACTGAAGTATTGACGTTTGTAATATCTTAAGGGCATAGTAGGTAGGATGTCCCTAAAGATAGGAGTTGTGTACAAAAATGGAGTTGGGAAAAAATGCAAAACTTAAGTGTGCCATATTTAACCTTGTTAGGATTAAGGCAGGTAATAAGTAAAATTTGAGAGAGGTATGAAGTAATTCTTAGAGTCAGCTCACCAGGAAATGAAGGAAACTGACCAGTCTAGTGCACATTATATATCACCTCGTGTTTTTATAACAACGGTATTTACCTATATAACTTTATTACAACTTAATTTTTTTAGCAACTTGAAAGTTGTTTAAACAACTTGATAACAGATTTGTTCTATCTATACTTGCTATGTATAAACTCTTCATTTTTATAGAGTAACTGACTTGCTTAAGTAATACTACCTTGAGATGGTGATTCTCAAACTTGGGCACGCATCACGATCACCTAATGGGTTTGTGAAACTCCTGATTGCTGGGCCTCATCCCCAGAGTTGCTGATTCTGGGGTGAGGCCTGAGAATTTGCATTTCTCATAAGTTCCCAGGTGATGCTATGCTGCTGGTCCACACTTTGAGAACTATTACCTTAAGGAATTGGCTTCATTTAAAAAAATTAGGTCATATACATTTTTTGCATATATAAAATATGCAAAAAGGGAGGTTTATTTTCTTAGGAGTTACCTATGTAATTCAGGACTCTGTTTTAGATAGCTCATGAATACTACCTCAGGGAGAACTGAATTTTTTATTCATGCAATGGCATGTATTTAAAATCAGGACTATCATGTCAAAGCAGTTGCAGAAAATCCTCCTTCCCTTTGTTATTTATAAAACTAAAAGCTCTCTGTTGTTTTTTGGGTTTTTTTTGCAATGCAGTAGGTACTTGTGTGCCATTTTCATCCTCGATGACAGACACTTTTCCCATGTGGATCAGAATCAAATGAGGAAAGCATTCTTTCTCAACATCCTGGTTAAAAGGATTTCTGTCAGTGATGTCCTCCAATTAGGAAGTGTTAGCAGGAGACCTTCAAATTCTCCATATCCTAAACACTCCTGGTTGAATGGAAAAAACCTTGAACTCATAGATGGGGAGGGCAGAGTAATGTAGTCCCTGGACTTCTGATGGCATCCGCAGCATAGACATAAGGGCACAGATTGTGAAACCAGACTGACCGGGTATGAATCTCAGTTTTGTCACTCATTAGCTTGAGCAAATGATTGAACTCCTTTGTGACTCAGTTTTCTTATCTGTAAAATAGGAATAATAGTATTTACTTCCTAAAAACAGTAATGAAGGTTAAATGAGTTAGTGTGTGTAACGTGCTTGGAATTGTGCCAGGCACAAAGTAAATGTTAAATAAATGTTACCTTTTACTATCCACAAACAAGTCTCTCTGTGCTCTAACGAAGTTGCCTTAATCTGAAACCCACTGATCTTATTTCCCCGACCAGGGATTGAACCCATACCCTTGGCAGTGAAAGTGTGGAACCCTAATCACTGGACTGCCAGGGAATTCCTGCTCCCACCCCCCCCCCCCGCCCGCCCTCCCACTGAACTTTTCAATGTCATAATTTTGGAGGCTTCTTGAGGGATAGTTATACAGTTAAATCCATTTTTGCTAGTGGTTCTCAGGCAGGGTGATGTTGCCCCTTGGGATAAATGTCTGGAGACATCTTTGGTTGTCATAACTGGGGGGAGGGAGGGTCGTCAGTGGGTAGCACCTAGTGGCTGGAGGCTGGGGATGCTGTTAAATTCTACAATGCTCAGGACAAGCCACCGCCACCACAAAAAATTACCAAGTCCTAAATGTGCCGGAGTTGAGAAGCCCTGATTTGTGTGCTGTCTGGCGTGAGATTAATATGTGGCTCTTCATCTTGGTGACAGCCTGAATCTGTGGTGTGTTGATAAATATTTAACAACCTGTTTCCAGCCCCACTGATGGGGGTGGAAACAAAGTCCAGATTTGCAGAATTTTGCCAAGTTCCGTGGTGTAAAAGTTCCCACTGTAACCCCTTTCAGGCAACCAACTTTATGTCACTGCACGTAGAATTAGAAAGAGAGAATGTACCAAAACATTACAGTTCCTGGTCACATAGGGGATGGGGGCTCAGGTTGTCCAAGGGGTTCTCCTGTTGGTTCCTTTATGGGGTGCAGAGAAAAGGATAACATTCTTGTTATTACTCCCATCTGCTTGTTTAGTGTTTCTCTAGGGGTGGGATTATGAATTTGAGCATGAGGATGAATAACTTAATTCTGAGTGCCATTGACAGTGTTAATTTCACAAAAAAAGATAAGGTTAAAAAAAAAAGAGAGAAAAATAGGATGTGGAGGAATGAACAATGGGAAAGGCTGGAGAAGAGTAGAGAGGGAAGAATTGATGTACTGTGTGAGAAGTGACAGGGTCTATTGACAAAAATGTTAACTATTAAGACAATGAATAGAGAAAAATATATAATAGAATACAGTGTTAAAAAAAAATACTATTATCCTGACACATCTCCTCTCCCAACCCTGTATTTTCCCTCTTGACTAATAGCATCATTAGCTACCTGGTCACTCAAGCAAGAAACCTGGGCATCACCCCTAACTTCTCACTCTGACCTCCCCACTTAGAATTGGACACGGAGTCCTATCAGTTCTCCCATCTCCTATCTGTCCCATTATCTTCCTTCTTAGCTCTCAATTTAGGCCCTAATGATTTGTGGCCTGGACTCTTCCAGTAGTTTCCTGATGGCTGCCTGGAATTCTGATTCTCCTCTACAGAATGGTTTTCTGAGTACAGTGGTTAACAGCATAGAAGCTGAAGCCAGACTGCCCTGGGTTCCAATCATTCCATTACTCACTAGCTGTGTGATTTGGAAGTTACTTTACGTCTCCGTCTTAGATCCCTCATCTGTGAAACAGGGATGACTCGAGTAGTACCTCATAAGGCTGCTGTGAGGTCTAAAGGAAGTGCTATATGGGAAGTACTTAGAACTGTGCTCTGCGTTACTTTGTTCAAGATTGCAGTTGACAACCCTTCAGCAGTTCTCTAGTCCCACTTACCAGGCAAAGTCCTGCTCAACCATCAGGACTTGGCTCCTGGGTCTATTTCTCATGAAGCCCTGGGTGACTCATTGAGGCAGTTCAACTTTTCTTCCTTCCAGACTTCACCTTGAATCTCTCACTGCACTCAGCACAATAGTGCAGTCACCTGCTTACAGACTTACAGTCGTCCTTCTGGGAAGTGAGCTATTGATACTTGAGAGCAAGGACTGTGGCTTTTTTCTTTTTCTTTTCTTTTTTCTCAATCTTCAAGACCAAGCACTGTGCCTAACCACAGAGTAGATAATTAGAAGCAGTGAACAGTGTTAACTATGTATGAGTGTAAGAAAGGGACAGAAAGGATTCGGAAAAAAAACACCTGTTTCGCCACACTGATTGGATGATGGATGTTTGAACCCTTCTCTGTATTATTTTCATGTGGTTTCTATAATACAAAGTTTTTTTCAAGAAGAATAATTTTATGTATTATTTTTGGCTGCATTGGGTCTTTGTTGCTGCGTGTGGGCTTTCTCTAGTTGTGGCGAGTGGGGGCTGCTGTTCGTTGCGACGTGCGGGCTTCTCATTGCAGTGGCTTCTCTTGTTGAGGAGCGCGGGCTCTCGGCTCGCGGGCTCAGTAGTTGTGGCTCGTGGACTCTAGAGCGCAGGCTCAGTAGTTATGGCACATGGGCTTAGTTGCTCCGCGGCATGTGGGATCTTCCCGGACCAGGGCTCGAACCCGTGTCTCCTGCACTGGCAGGCGGATTCTTAACCACTGCGCCACCAGGGAAGTCCTTGTCATACAAAGTTAAAAATGGCTCCCATGTATCCATATAAAACTGCCCTTTTCCCCCTTGGTTAAAGTAGACTGGATCCATAAAATGAACTACTGCTTAGCAATAAAAAGGAACAAAAGATTAAATCGTAAAATATGGGTGAGTCCCCAAAACTGTCTACTAAGTAAGTGACACCGACACACAAACATGGATAGACAGAGCTTGCCTGAGTTAGAATGTCATTTCCACCGCTACCGTAGCTGTGTCACATCAGACAAGTGGTTTAACTTCTCTAGGGCTATTTCCTTATCTGTAAAATAAGGATGACAGTAGTACCTACCTCACAGGGCTGACAGGAGAATTAAATGCTCATGTGCTCAATAAGTGTGAGCTAAAGCAGTCATTTCTGTAAACATTCTTTTGACATCCTGGGAGCCCCTTCTGTCCATGACAGGCTGCACTGTTCTCTGGACTCCCGGTGGCTTGTGGCAGGCCACACCTCTCACCTGAGGACCGCACCCCACCCTTCCTTCATACCTCCTCCTGAACCCAGAGGTATGAAGGAACTTTAAAAATTACACCTATTCATTCTTGAAGATCAGGAGACTAAACAGGAAAAAAAAATGGAAGAATTAACTCACTGGAAGGCTCACCCCACAGTTAACCACTAATGTAATAGGGAAGAACCTTTGTATTCTATTACAAGTTAGTCACTAAAGGGCTGTTGCCTGTAAGCTTCAATTATACATAATGGCCCATCTCTGGGAACCCTGCCTCCCAGGTAGTGAGCATTAAGCTAGAATACCTTTTCTTTTAGCTGACAAGAAACATCCTGACCAGGCCCACCTGTGAATGACTGCAAGGAGGAAGAGGAGGCTGACCAGAACCCGGACATGTTTGACTTTGCTCTCTCCCGTTTTAGTATAAAAGAAGCCTGAATGCCAACGCAGGCAGCTGGTTCCTTGGGGTCAGGAGTCCACCATCTTCTCGGTTTGCTGTCTCTCCAGGTAAGTCGTTACTCCTTGCCCCAACCAGTCATCTCTGGGATTCACTGGCCTGTCCTGCAGCGCGCAGCAGGAGCTTGGACTCGGTAACACTAATGTTTTGGTATATACTTTTTAAGACCTTTTCTTAGGCAAATACACCGTATCAGTATGTCTTTCTACTTTTAATTAAAAAACGAGTTCATATTATATAAACTTTATTTCATAACCCATCCTTTTACTTACTAGGGCCCTTCCCCCAGAAACACCCCTCCCACTTGCAGCTTCTACTGGTCAGCCCTTTCCTCGGAACCCCCGGCCCTGCGGGAGACCAGGTTCCGGCCCCACCTGCCAGGCCCGGGGCCGGCCGCCCCGCCCCCTTCCCCGCCCACGCCCCCCCCCGGCCCGCCCCACCCCACCCCGCCCCCGCCGCGGCCAGCTTCCATACCCGGCCCCGCACGCCGCGCTCGCGCTCGCTGTCACCGGGGGCCCGTCGGTCGCGGCTCCTCCGTGCGGCCCGTTTCCGGTGGGGCAAGGGCGTCTCCGCGGCGGCCCGGCTCCCGCGCGTTCAGCACCGCCGTCGGTGGCCAGATGCAGGCGGAGCTCGGAGCTCGGGGCGGCCGAGGACGCCGACCGGGCCGCGGCTGGCCTAGCGGGGATGGCGACCGCGAGCGGGCCGGCGCCCCGGCGGCGGTGGCGAGAGGCGGCGGCGGCGGGGATAGAGGCGGCCGCCGGGGCCGCGGCAAGGGCTCCCGGGGCAGCCGAGGAGGAGGAGGAGGAGGAGGAGGTCCGCGAGGCGGCCGCCGAGAGGCAGGAGGCAGGAGGCCGGGGCGCCGGGCCCAGTGCGCCGGTAAGAGGGGACGGCCGGTGGGGTTGTGGGCGGGGTCGGCGTCGCGGCTTCGTGGGAGCGGGGCTGGTGGGGGGTCCGGGCCCCGAGTCAGAAGCCGCGAGCGCCGTGCAGGGCACGCGCGAGCCGGACGGCGGCAGCGCCTGTGCAGGACGGGCGGAGGGCGGTGGGGGCGTGCGCCGGGGTGTGCACGTGGCGCGGGGGGTGGGTGTGCGTCCCTTGCTCCCTGTCTGCTGGGGTGCCCTGGAGGGTCAAGGCCATGGGCTTCCCCAGCCTGCCCAAGAGGTCTTGGCCCAATTATAAAAGAACCTAGCGGCCGCGGCTCTGTGTCCGCAAGTCTAGGGGGCCGTTTGGGTGCGGGTGTCAGTGTGATTAACCCTTTTGGGGTGGGGACAACCAGGGCTTGGTCTCCCAGTGCCTAACCTCCCAGGGAGACATTCCTGTTATTAAGAAGGAAGGGATTTGGGGGTCAGTTTTGTTCACTGCCTGTGCAATGCGTGGCACACAGTAGGCACATAATAAATGTTCATGGAGTGAAAGAATGACCCCGACGAGCTGGACTGGATAGTATTTGGGGGCGGGATCTGATGCATAGCTCTCTCTTTTTTTTTAATAGCATAGTTCTCTTTCATTGTATATGTGTAGGAATCAGGGGTCGGTGGCCTTCGTCTATTTGAATTTTCAATCTGTAAATGTTTCAGCAGTCAGGTCTCAATTTTACTAGCAATATAATCGGCCGTATTCATGCATTCGTAATGGGAAGTGTCTTACAGCTTGGGGCGGGGAATGGTTTGGGGGCAAACTTTTACTCTACTGATACCCTAGCTACAGGAGTTAAATTACTGTCTTTCTGAGCTGTTCTGTTGTTTTAACATTTGTAGTACAAAACTGTATATTTTGAATTCCCATGTGCATAGATTAAAAAATTATTATAGTTTTGGGTTGAGTTAAATTTCCTATTACTGAAGTATTGACGTTTGTAATATCTTAAGGGCATATTAGGTAGGATGTCCCTAAAGATAGGAGTTGTGTACAAAAATGGAGTTGGGGAAAAAATGCAAAACTTAAGTGTGCCATATTTAACCTTGTTAGGATTAAGGCAGGTAATAAGTAAAATTTGAGAGAGGTATGAAGTAATTCTTAGAGTCAGCTCACCAGGAAATGAAGGAAACTGACCAGTCTAGTGCACATTATATATCACCTCGTGTTTTTATAACAACGGTATTTACCTATATAACTTTATTACAACTTAATTTTTTTAGCAACTTGAAAGTTGTTTAAACAACTTGATAACAGATTTGTTCTATCTATACTTGCTATGTATAAACTCTTCATTTTTATAGAGTAACTGGCTTGCTTAAGCAATACTACCTTGAGATGGTGATTCTCAAACTTGGGCACGCATCACGATCACCTAATGGGTTTGTGAAACTCCTGATTGCTGGGCCTCATCCCCAGAGTTGCTGATTCTGGGGTGAGGCCTGAGAATTTGCATTTCTCATAAGTTCCCAGGTGATGCTATGCTGCTGGTCCACACTTTGAGAACTATTACCTTAAGGAATTGGCTTCATTTAAAAAAATTAGGTCATATATAGTTTTTGCATATATAAAATATGCAAAAAGGGAGGTTTAGTTTCTTAGGAGTTACCTATGTAATTCAGGACTCTGTTTTAGATAGCTCATGAATACTACCTCAGGGAGAACTGAATTTTTTATTCATGCAATGGCATGTATTTAAAATCAGGACTATCATGTCAAAGCAGTTGCAGAAAATCCTCCTTCCCTTTGTTATTTATAAAACTAAAAGCTCTCTGTTGTTTTTTGGGTTTTTTTTGCAATGCAGTAGGTACTTGTGTGCCATTTTCATCCTCGATGACAGACACTTTTCCCATGTGGATCAGAATCAAATGAGGAAAGCATTCTTTCTCAACATCCTGGTTAAAAGGATTTCTGTCAGTGATGTCCTTCAATTAGGAAGTGTTAGCAGGAGACCTTCAAATTCTCCATATCCTAAACACTCCTGGTTGAATGGAAAAAACCTTGAACTCATAGATGGGGAGGGCAGAGTAATGTAGTCCCTGGACTTCTGATGGCATCCGCAGCATAGACATAAGGGCACAGATTGTGAAACCAGACTGACCGGGTATGAATCTCAGTTTTGTCACTCATTAGCTTGAGCAAATGATTGAACTCCTTTGTGACTCAGTTTTCTTATCTGTAAAATAGGAATAATAGTATTTACTTCCTAGAAATAGTAATGAAGGTTAAATGAGTTAGTGTGTGTAACGTGCTCGGAATTGTGCCAGGCACAAAGTAAATGTTAAATAAATGTTACCTTTTACTATCCACAAACAAGTCTCTCTGTGCTCTAACGAAGTTGGCTTAATCTGAAACCCACTGATCTTATTTCCCCGACCAGGGATTGAACCCATACCCTTGGCAGTGAAAGTGTGGACCCCTAATCACTGGACTGCCAGGGAATTCCTGCTCCCACCCACCCCCGCGCCCCCCCACCCCCCCTCCCACTGATCTTTTCAATGTCATAATTTTGGAGGCTTCTTGAGGGATAGGTATACAGTTAAATCCATTTTTGCTAGTGGTTCTCAGGCAGGGTGATGTTGCCCCTTGGGATAAATGTCTGGAGACATCTTTGGTTGTCATAACTGGGGGGAGGGAGGGTCGTCAGTGGGTAGCACCTAGTGGCTGGAGGCTGGGGATGCTGTTAAATTCTACAATGCTCAGGACTAGCCCCCGCCACCACAAAAAATTACCAAGTCCTAAATGTGCCGGAGTTGAGAAGCCCTGATTTGTGCTGTCTGGCGTGAGATTAATATGTGGCTCTTCATCTTGGTGACAGCCTGAATCTGTGGTGTGTTGATAAATATTTAACAACCTGTTTCCAGCCCCACTGATGGGGGTGGAAACAAAGTCCTGATTTGCAGAATTTTGCCAAGTTCCGTGGTGTAAAAGTTCCCACTGTAACCCGTTTCAAGCAACCAACTTTACGTCACTGCACGTAGAATCAGGAAGAGAGAATGTACCAAACCATTACAGTTCCTGGTCACATAGGGGATGGGGGCTCAGGTTGTCCAAGGGGTTCTCCTGTTGGTTCCTTTATGGGGTGCAGAGAAAAGGATAACATTCTTGTTATTACTCCCATCTGCTTGTTTAGTGTTTCTCTAGGGGTGGGATTATGAATTTGAGCATGAGGATGAATAACTTAATTCTGAGTGCCATTGACAGTGTTAATTTCACAAAAAAAGATAAGGTTAAAAAAAAAAGAGAGAAAAATAGGATGTGGAGGAATGAAAAATGGGAAAGGCTGGAGAAGAGTAGAGAGGGAAAAATTGATGTACTGTGTGAGAAGTGACAGTGTCTATTGACAAAAATGTTAACTATTAAGACAATGAATAGAGAAAAATGTATAATAGAATACAGTGTTTAAAAAAAATACTACTATCCTGACACATCTCCTCTCCCAACCCTGTATTTCCCCTCTTGGCTAATAGCATCATTAGCTACCTGGTCACTCAAGCAAGAAACCTGGGCATCACCCCTAACTTCTCACTCTGACCTCCCCACTTAGAATTGGACACGGAGTCCTATCAGTTCTCCCATCTCCTACCTGTCCCATTATCTTCCTTCTTAGCTCTCAATTTAGGCCCTAATGATTTGTGGCCTGGACTCTTCCAGTAGTTTCCTGATGGCTGCCTGGAATTCTGATTCTCCTCTACAGAATGGTTTTCTGAGTACAGTGGTTAACAGCATAGAACCTGAAGCCAGACTGCCCTGGGTTCCAGTCATTCCATTACTCACTAGCTGTGTGATTTGGAAGTTACTTTACGTCTCCGTCTTAGATCCCTCATCTGTGAAACAGGGATGACACGAGTAGTACCTCATAAGGCTGCTGTGAGGTCTAAAGGAAGTGCTATATGGGAAGTACTTAGAACTGTGCTCTGCGTTACTTTGTTCAAGATTGCAGTTGACAACCCTTCAGCAGTTCTCTAGTCCCACTTACCAGGCAAAGTCCTGCTCAACCATCAGGACTTGGCTCCTGGGTCTATTTCTCATGAAGCCCTGGGTGACTCATTGAGGCAGTTCAACTTTTCTTCCTTCCAGACTTCACCTTGAATCTCTCACTGCACTCAGCACAATAGTGCAGTCACCTGCTTACAGACTTACAGTCGTCCTTCTGGGAAGTGAGCTACTGATACTTGAGAGCAAGGACTGTGGCTTTTTTCTTTTTCTTTTCTTTTTTTCTCAATCTTCAGTCAAGACCAAGCACTGTGCCTAACCACAGAGTAGATAATTAGAAGCAGTGAACAGTGTTAACTATGTATGAGTGTAAGAAAGGGACAGAAAGGATTCGGAAAAAAAACACCTGTTTCGCCACACTGATTGGATGATGGATGTTTGAACCCTTCTCTGTATTATTTTCATGTGGTTTCTATAATACAGAGTTTTGTTCAAAAAGAATAATTTTATGTATTATTTTTGGCTGCACTGGGTCTTTGTTGCTGCGTGTGGGCTTTCTCTAGTTGTGGCGAGTGGGGGCTGCTGTTCGTTGCGACGTGCGGGCTTCTCATTGCAGTGGCTTCTCTTGTTGAGGAGCGCGGGCTCTCGGCTCGCGGGCTCAGTAGTTGTGGCTCGTGGACTCTAGAGCGCAGGCTCAGTAGTTATGGCACATGGGCTTAGTTGCTCCGCGGCATGTGGGATCTTCCCGGACCAGGGCTCGAACCCGTGTCTCCTGCACTGGCAGGCGGATTCTTAAGCACTGTGCCACCAGGGAAGTCCTTGTCATACAAAGTTAAAGATGGCTCCCATGTATCCATATAAAACTGCCCTTTTCCCCCTTGGTTAAAGTAGACTGGATCCATAAAATGAACTACTGCTTAGCAATAAAAAGGAACAAAAGATTTAATCGTAAAATATGGGTGAGTCCCCAAAACTGTCTACTAAGTAAGTGACACCGACACACAAACATGGATAGACAGAGCTTGCCTGAGTTAGAATGTCATTTCCACCGCTACCGTAGCTGTGTCACATCAGACAAGTGGTTTAACTTCTCTAGGGCTATTTCCTTATCTGTAAAATAAGGATGACAGTAGTACCTACCTCACAGGGCTGACAGGAGAATTAAATGCTCATGTGCTCAATAAGTGTGAGCTAAAGCAGTCATTTCTGTAAACATTCTTTTGACATCCTGGGAGCCCCTTCTGTCCATGACAGGCTGCACTGTTCTCTGGACTCCCGGTGGCTTGTGGCAGGCCACACCTCTCACCTGAGGACCGCACCCCACCCTTCCTTCATACCTCCTCCTGAACCCAGAGGTATGAAGGAACTTTAAAAATTACACCTATTCATTCTTGAAGATCAGGAGACTAAACAGGAAAAAAAAAAATGGAAGAATTAACTCACTGGAAGGCTCACCCCACAGTTAACCACTAATGTAATAGGGAAGAACCTTTGTATTCTATTACAAGTTAGTCACTAAAGGGCTGTTGCCTGTAAGCTTCAATTATACATAATGGCCCATCTCTGGGAACCCTGCCTCCCAGGTAGTGAGCATTAAGCTAGAATACCTTTTCTTTTAGCTGACAAGAAACATCCTGACCAGGCCCACCTGTGAATGACTGCAAGGAGGAAGAGGAGGCTGACCAGAACCCGGACATGTTTGACTTTGCTCTCTCCCGTTTTAGTATAAAAGAAGCCTGAATGCCAACGCAGGCAGCTGGTTCCTTGGGGTCAGGAGTCCACCATCTTCTCGGTTTGCTGTCTCTCCAGGTAAGTCGTTACTCCTTGCCCCAACCAGTCATCTCTGGGATTCACTGGCCTGTCCTGCAGCGCGCAGCAGGAGCTTGGACTCGGTAACACTAATGTTTTGGTATATACTTTTTAAGACCTTTTCTTAGGCAAATACACCGTATCAGTATGTCTTTCTACTTTTAATTAAAAAACGAGTTCATATTATATAAACTTTATTTCATAACCCATCCTTTTACTTACTAGGGCCCTTCCCCCAGAAACACCCCTCCCACTTGCAGCTTCTACTGGTCAGCCCTTTCCTCGGAACCCCCGGCCCTGCGGGAGACCAGGTTCCGGCCCCACCTGCCAGGCCCGGGGCCGGCCGCCCCGCCCCCTTCCCCGCCCACGCCCCCCCGGCCCGCCCCACCCCACCCCGCCCCCGCCGCGGCCAGCTTCCATACCCGGCCCCGCACGCCGCGCTCGCGGTCGCTGTCACCGGGGGCCCGTCGGTCACGGCTCCGGCTCCTCCGTGCGGCCCGTTTCCGGTGGGGCAAGGGCGTCTCCGCGGCGGCCCGGCTCCCGCGCGTTCAGCACCGCCGTCGGTGGCCAGATGCAGGCGGAGCTCGGAGCTCGGGGCGGCCGAGGACGCCGACCCGGCCGCGGCTGGCCTAGCGGGGATGGCGACCGCGAGCGGGCCGGCGCCCCGGCGGCGGTGGCGAGAGGCGGCGGCGGCGGGGATAGAGGCGGCCGCCGGGGCCGCGGCAAGGGCTCCTGGGGCAGCCGAGGAGGAGGAGGAGGAGGAGGAGGTCCGCGAGGCGGCCGCCGAGAGGCAGGAGGCAGGAGGCCGGGGCGCCGGGCCCAGTGCGCCGGTAAGAGGGGACGGCCGGTGGGGTTGTGGGCGGGGTCGGGGTCGCGGCTTCGTGGGAGCGGGGCTGGTGGGGGGTCCGGGCCCCGAGTCAGAAGCCGCGAGCGCCGTGCAGGGCACGCGCGAGCCGGACGGCGGCAGCGCCTGTGCAGGACGGGCGGAGGGCGGTGGGGGCGTGCGCCGGGGTGTGCACGTGGCGCGGGGGGTGGGTGTGCGTCCCTTGCTCCCTGTCTGCTGGGGTGCCCTGGAGGGTCAAGGCCATGGGCTTCCCCAGCCTGCCCAAGAGGTCTTGGCCCAATTATAAAAGAACCTAGCGGCCGCGGCTCTGTGTCCGCAAGTCTAGGGGGCCTTTTGGGTGCGGGTGTCAGTGTGATTAACCCTTTTGGGGTGGGGACAACCAGGGCTTGGTCTCCCAGTGCCTAACCTCCCAGGGAGACATTCCTGTTATTAAGAAGGAAGGGATTTGGGCGTCAGTTTTGTTCACTGCCTGTGCAATGCGTGGCACACAGTAGGCACATAATAAATGTTCATGGAGTGAAAGAATGACCCCGACGAGCTGGACTGGATAGTATTTGGGGGCGGGATCTGATGCATAGCTCTCTCTTTTTTTTTAATAGCATAGTTCTCTTTCATTGTATATGTGTAGGAATCAGGGGTCGGTGGCCTTCGTCTATTTGAATTTTCAATCTGTAAATGTTTCAGCAGTCAGGTCTCAATTTTACTAGCAATATAATCGGCCGTATTCATGCATTCGTAATGGGAAGTGTCTTACAGCTTGGAGCAGGGAATGGTTTGGGGGCAAACTTTTACTCTACTGATACCCTAGCTACAGGAGTTAAATTACTGTCTTTCTGAGCTGTTCTGTTGTTTTAACATTTGTAGTACAAAACTGTATATTTTGAATTCCCATGTGCATAGATTAAAAAATTATTATAGTTTTGGGTTGAGTTAAATTTCCTATTACTGAAGTATTGACGTTTGTAATATCTTAAGGGCATAGTAGGTAGGATGTCCCTAAAGATAGGAGTTGTGTACAAAAATGGAGTTGGGAAAAAATGCAAAACTTAAGTGTGCCATATTTAACCTTGTTAGGATTAAGGCAGGTAATAAGTAAAATTTGAGAGAGGTATGAAGTAATTCTTAGAGTCAGCTCACCAGGAAATGAAGGAAACTGACCAGTCTAGTGCACATTATATATCACCTCGTGTTTTTATAACAACGGTATTTACCTATATAACTTTATTACAACTTAATTTTTTTAGCAACTTGAAAGTTGTTTAAACAACTTGATAACAGATTTGTTCTATCTATACTTGCTATGTATAAACTCTTCATTTTTATAGAGTAACTGACTTGCTTAAGTAATACTACCTTGAGATGGTGATTCTCAAACTTGGGCACGCATCACGATCACCTAATGGGTTTGTGAAACTCCTGATTGCTGGGCCTCATCCCCAGAGTTGCTGATTCTGGGGTGAGGCCTGAGAATTTGCATTTCTCATAAGTTCCCAGGTGATGCTATGCTGCTGGTCCACACTTTGAGAACTATTACCTTAAGGAATTGGCTTCATTTAAAAAAATTAGGTCATATACATTTTTTGCATATATAAAATATGCAAAAAGGGAGGTTTATTTTCTTAGGAGTTACCTATGTAATTCAGGACTCTGTTTTAGATAGCTCATGAATACTACCTCAGGGAGAACTGAATTTTTTATTCATGCAATGGCATGTATTTAAAATCAGGACTATCATGTCAAAGCAGTTGCAGAAAATCCTCCTTCCCTTTGTTATTTATAAAACTAAAAGCTCTCTGTTGTTTTTTGGGTTTTTTTTGCAATGCAGTAGGTACTTGTGTGCCATTTTCATCCTCGATGACAGACACTTTTCCCATGTGGATCAGAATCAAATGAGGAAAGCATTCTTTCTCAACATCCTGGTTAAAAGGATTTCTGTCAGTGATGTCCTCCAATTAGGAAGTGTTAGCAGGAGACCTTCAAATTCTCCATATCCTAAACACTCCTGGTTGAATGGAAAAAACCTTGAACTCATAGATGGGGAGGGCAGAGTAATGTAGTCCCTGGACTTCTGATGGCATCCGCAGCATAGACATAAGGGCACAGATTGTGAAACCAGACTGACCGGGTATGAATCTCAGTTTTGTCACTCATTAGCTTGAGCAAATGATTGAACTCCTTTGTGACTCAGTTTTCTTATCTGTAAAATAGGAATAATAGTATTTACTTCCTAAAAACAGTAATGAAGGTTAAATGAGTTAGTGTGTGTAACGTGCTTGGAATTGTGCCAGGCACAAAGTAAATGTTAAATAAATGTTACCTTTTACTATCCACAAACAAGTCTCTCTGTGCTCTAACGAAGTTGCCTTAATCTGAAACCCACTGATCTTATTTCCCCGACCAGGGATTGAACCCATACCCTTGGCAGTGAAAGTGTGGAACCCTAATCACTGGACTGCCAGGGAATTCCTGCTCCCACCCCCCCCCCCCGCCCGCCCTCCCACTGAACTTTTCAATGTCATAATTTTGGAGGCTTCTTGAGGGATAGTTATACAGTTAAATCCATTTTTGCTAGTGGTTCTCAGGCAGGGTGATGTTGCCCCTTGGGATAAATGTCTGGAGACATCTTTGGTTGTCATAACTGGGGGGAGGGAGGGTCGTCAGTGGGTAGCACCTAGTGGCTGGAGGCTGGGGATGCTGTTAAATTCTACAATGCTCAGGACAAGCCACCGCCACCACAAAAAATTACCAAGTCCTAAATGTGCCGGAGTTGAGAAGCCCTGATTTGTGTGCTGTCTGGCGTGAGATTAATATGTGGCTCTTCATCTTGGTGACAGCCTGAATCTGTGGTGTGTTGATAAATATTTAACAACCTGTTTCCAGCCCCACTGATGGGGGTGGAAACAAAGTCCAGATTTGCAGAATTTTGCCAAGTTCCGTGGTGTAAAAGTTCCCACTGTAACCCCTTTCAGGCAACCAACTTTATGTCACTGCACGTAGAATTAGAAAGAGAGAATGTACCAAACCATTACAGTTCCTGGTCACATAGGGGATGGGGGCTCAGGTTGTCCAAGGGGTTCTCCTGTTGGTTCCTTTATGGGGTGCAGAGAAAAGGATAACATTCTTGTTATTACTCCCATCTGCTTGTTTAGTGTTTCTCTAGGGGTGGGATTATGAATTTGAGCATGAGGATGAATAACTTAATTCTGAGTGCCATTGACAGTGTTAATTTCACAAAAAAAGATAAGGTTAAAAAAAAAGAGAGAAAAATAGGATGTGGAGGAATGAACAATGGGAAAGGCTGGAGAAGAGTAGAGAGGGAAGAATTGATGTACTGTGTGAGAAGTGACAGGGTCTATTGACAAAAATGTTAACTATTAAGACAATGAATAGAGAAAAATATATAATAGAATACAGTGTTAAAAAAAAATACTATTATCCTGACACATCTCCTCTCCCAACCCTGTATTTTCCCTCTTGACTAATAGCATCATTAGCTACCTGGTCACTCAAGCAAGAAACCTGGGCATCACCCCTAACTTCTCACTCTGACCTCCCCACTTAGAATTGGACACGGAGTCCTATCAGTTCTCCCATCTCCTATCTGTCCCATTATCTTCCTTCTTAGCTCTCAATTTAGGCCCTAATGATTTGTGGCCTGGACTCTTCCAGTAGTTTCCTGATGGCTGCCTGGAATTCTGATTCTCCTCTACAGAATGGTTTTCTGAGTACAGTGGTTAACAGCATAGAAGCTGAAGCCAGACTGCCCTGGGTTCCAATCATTCCATTACTCACTAGCTGTGTGATTTGGAAGTTACTTTACGTCTCCGTCTTAGATCCCTCATCTGTGAAACAGGGATGACTCGAGTAGTACCTCATAAGGCTGCTGTGAGGTCTAAAGGAAGTGCTATATGGGAAGTACTTAGAACTGTGCTCTGCGTTACTTTGTTCAAGATTGCAGTTGACAACCCTTCAGCAGTTCTCTAGTCCCACTTACCAGGCAAAGTCCTGCTCAACCATCAGGACTTGGCTCCTGGGTCTATTTCTCATGAAGCCCTGGGTGACTCATTGAGGCAGTTCAACTTTTCTTCCTTCCAGACTTCACCTTGAATCTCTCACTGCACTCAGCACAATAGTGCAGTCACCTGCTTACAGACTTACAGTCGTCCTTCTGGGAAGTGAGCTATTGATACTTGAGAGCAAGGACTGTGGCTTTTTTCTTTTTCTTTTCTTTTTTCTCAATCTTCAAGACCAAGCACTGTGCCTAACCACAGAGTAGATAATTAGAAGCAGTGAACAGTGTTAACTATGTATGAGTGTAAGAAAGGGACAGAAAGGATTCGGAAAAAAAACACCTGTTTCGCCACACTGATTGGATGATGGATGTTTGAACCCTTCTCTGTATTATTTTCATGTGGTTTCTATAATACAAAGTTTTTTTCAAGAAGAATAATTTTATGTATTATTTTTGGCTGCATTGGGTCTTTGTTGCTGCGTGTGGGCTTTCTCTAGTTGTGGCGAGTGGGGGCTGCTGTTCGTTGCGACGTGCGGGCTTCTCATTGCAGTGGCTTCTCTTGTTGAGGAGCGCGGGCTCTCGGCTCGCGGGCTCAGTAGTTGTGGCTCGTGGACTCTAGAGCGCAGGCTCAGTAGTTATGGCACATGGGCTTAGTTGCTCCGCGGCATGTGGGATCTTCCCGGACCAGGGCTCGAACCCGTGTCTCCTGCACTGGCAGGCGGATTCTTAACCACTGCGCCACCAGGGAAGTCCTTGTCATACAAAGTTAAAAATGGCTCCCATGTATCCATATAAAACTGCCCTTTTCCCCCTTGGTTAAAGTAGACTGGATCCATAAAATGAACTACTGCTTAGCAATAAAAAGGAACAAAAGATTAAATCGTAAAATATGGGTGAGTCCCCAAAACTGTCTACTAAGTAAGTGACACCGACACACAAACATGGATAGACAGAGCTTGCCTGAGTTAGAATGTCATTTCCACCGCTACCGTAGCTGTGTCACATCAGACAAGTGGTTTAACTTCTCTAGGGCTATTTCCTTATCTGTAAAATAAGGATGACAGTAGTACCTACCTCACAGGGCTGACAGGAGAATTAAATGCTCATGTGCTCAATAAGTGTGAGCTAAAGCAGTCATTTCTGTAAACATTCTTTTGACATCCTGGGAGCCCCTTCTGTCCATGACAGGCTGCACTGTTCTCTGGACTCCCGGTGGCTTGTGGCAGGCCACACCTCTCACCTGAGGACCGCACCCCACCCTTCCTTCATACCTCCTCCTGAACCCAGAGGTATGAAGGAACTTTAAAAATTACACCTATTCATTCTTGAAGATCAGGAGACTAAACAGGAAAAAAAAATGGAAGAATTAACTCACTGGAAGGCTCACCCCACAGTTAACCACTAATGTAATAGGGAAGAACCTTTGTATTCTATTACAAGTTAGTCACTAAAGGGCTGTTGCCTGTAAGCTTCAATTATACATAATGGCCCATCTCTGGGAACCCTGCCTCCCAGGTAGTGAGCATTAAGCTAGAATACCTTTTCTTTTAGCTGACAAGAAACATCCTGACCAGGCCCACCTGTGAATGACTGCAAGGAGGAAGAGGAGGCTGACCAGAACCCGGACATGTTTGACTTTGCTCTCTCCCGTTTTAGTATAAAAGAAGCCTGAATGCCAACGCAGGCAGCTGGTTCCTTGGGGTCAGGAGTCCACCATCTTCTCGGTTTGCTGTCTCTCCAGGTAAGTCGTTACTCCTTGCCCCAACCAGTCATCTCTGGGATTCACTGGCCTGTCCTGCAGCGCGCAGCAGGAGCTTGGACTCGGTAACACTAATGTTTTGGTATATACTTTTTAAGACCTTTTCTTAGGCAAATACACCGTATCAGTATGTCTTTCTACTTTTAATTAAAAAACGAGTTCATATTATATAAACTTTATTTCATAACCCATCCTTTTACTTACTAGGGCCCTTCCCCCAGAAACACCCCTCCCACTTGCAGCTTCTACTGGTCAGCCCTTTCCTCGGAACCCCCGGCCCTGCGGGAGACCAGGTTCCGGCCCCACCTGCCAGGCCCGGGGCCGGCCGCCCCGCCCCCTTCCCCGCCCACGCCCCCCCCGGCCCGCCCCACCCCACCCCGCCCCCGCCGCGGCCAGCTTCCATACCCGGCCCCGCACGCCGCGCTCGCGCTCGCTGTCACCGGGGGCCCGTCGGTCGCGGCTCCTCCGTGCGGCCCGTTTCCGGTGGGGCAAGGGCGTCTCCGCGGCGGCCCGGCTCCCGCGCGTTCAGCACCGCCGTCGGTGGCCAGATGCAGGCGGAGCTCGGAGCTCGGGGCGGCCGAGGACGCCGACCCGGCCGCGGCTGGCCTAGCGGGGATGGCGACCGCGAGCGGGCCGGCGCCCCGGCGGCGGTGGCGAGAGGCGGCGGCGGCGGGGATAGAGGCGGCCGCCGGGGTCGCGGCAAGGGCTCCTGGGGCAGCCGAGGAGGAGGAGGAGGAGGAGGAGGAGGTCCGCGAGGCGGCCGCCGAGAGGCAGGAGGCAGGAGGCCGGGGCGCCGGGCCCAGTGCGCCGGTAAGAGGGGACGGCCGGTGGGGTTGTGGGCGGGGTCGGGGTCGCGGCTTCGTGGGAGCGGGGCTGGTGGGGGGTCCGGGCCCCGAGTCAGAAGCCGCGAGCGCCGTGCAGGGCACGCGCGAGCCGGACGGCGGCAGCGCCTGTGCAGGACGGGCGGAGGGCGGTGGGGGCGTGCGCCGGGGTGTGCACGTGGCGCGGGGGGTGGGTGTGCGTCCCTTGCTCCCTGTCTGCTGGGGTGCCCTGGAGGGTCAAGGCCATGGGCTTCCCCAGCCTGCCCAAGAGGTCTTGGCCCAATTATAAAAGAACCTAGCGGCCGCGGCTCTGTGTCCGCAAGTCTAGGGGGCCGTTTGGGTGCGGGTGTCAGTGTGATTAACCCTTTTGGGGTGGGGACAACCAGGGCTTGGTCTCCCAGTGCCTAACCTCCCAGGGAGACATTCCTGTTATTAAGAAGGAAGGGATTTGGGGGTCAGTTTTGTTCACTGCCTGTGCAATGCGTGGCACACAGTAGGCACATAATAAATGTTCATGGAGTGAAAGAATGACCCCGACGAGCTGGACTGGATAGTATTTGGGGGCGGGATCTGATGCATAGCTCTCTCTTTTTTTTTAATAGCATAGTTCTCTTTCATTGTATATGTGTAGGAATCAGGGGTCGGTGGCCTTCGTCTATTTGAATTTTCAATCTGTAAATGTTTCAGCAGTCAGGTCTCAATTTTACTAGCAATATAATCGGCCGTATTCATGCATTCGTAATGGGAAGTGTCTTACAGCTTGGAGCAGGGAATGGTTTGGGGGCAAACTTTTACTCTACTGATACCCTAGCTACAGGAGTTAAATTACTGTCTTTCTGAGCTGTTCTGTTGTTTTAACATTTGTAGTACAAAACTGTATATTTTGAATTCCCATGTGCATAGATTAAAAAATTATTATAGTTTTGGGTTGAGTTAAATTTCCTATTACTGAAGTATTGACGTTTGTAATATCTTAAGGGCATAGTAGGTAGGATGTCCCTAAAGATAGGAGTTGTGTACAAAAATGGAGTTGGGAAAAAATGCAAAACTTAAGTGTGCCATATTTAACCTTGTTAGGATTAAGGCAGGTAATAAGTAAAATTTGAGAGAGGTATGAAGTAATTCTTAGAGTCAGCTCACCAGGAAATGAAGGAAACTGACCAGTCTAGTGCACATTATATATCACCTCGTGTTTTTATAACAACGGTATTTACCTATATAACTTTATTACAACTTAATTTTTTTAGCAACTTGAAAGTTGTTTAAACAACTTGATAACAGATTTGTTCTATCTATACTTGCTATGTATAAACTCTTCATTTTTATAGAGTAACTGACTTGCTTAAGTAATACTACCTTGAGATGGTGATTCTCAAACTTGGGCACGCATCACGATCACCTAATGGGTTTGTGAAACTCCTGATTGCTGGGCCTCATCCCCAGAGTTGCTGATTCTGGGGTGAGGCCTGAGAATTTGCATTTCTCATAAGTTCCCAGGTGATGCTATGCTGCTGGTCCACACTTTGAGAACTATTACCTTAAGGAATTGGCTTCATTTAAAAAAATTAGGTCATATACATTTTTTGCATATATAAAATATGCAAAAAGGGAGGTTTATTTTCTTAGGAGTTACCTATGTAATTCAGGACTCTGTTTTAGATAGCTCATGAATACTACCTCAGGGAGAACTGAATTTTTTATTCATGCAATGGCATGTATTTAAAATCAGGACTATCATGTCAAAGCAGTTGCAGAAAATCCTCCTTCCCTTTGTTATTTATAAAACTAAAAGCTCTCTGTTGTTTTTTGGGTTTTTTTTGCAATGCAGTAGGTACTTGTGTGCCATTTTCATCCTCGATGACAGACACTTTTCCCATGTGGATCAGAATCAAATGAGGAAAGCATTCTTTCTCAACATCCTGGTTAAAAGGATTTCTGTCAGTGATGTCCTCCAATTAGGAAGTGTTAGCAGGAGACCTTCAAATTCTCCATATCCTAAACACTCCTGGTTGAATGGAAAAAACCTTGAACTCATAGATGGGGAGGGCAGAGTAATGTAGTCCCTGGACTTCTGATGGCATCCGCAGCATAGACATAAGGGCACAGATTGTGAAACCAGACTGACCGGGTATGAATCTCAGTTTTGTCACTCATTAGCTTGAGCAAATGATTGAACTCCTTTGTGACTCAGTTTTCTTATCTGTAAAATAGGAATAATAGTATTTACTTCCTAAAAACAGTAATGAAGGTTAAATGAGTTAGTGTGTGTAACGTGCTTGGAATTGTGCCAGGCACAAAGTAAATGTTAAATAAATGTTACCTTTTACTATCCACAAACAAGTCTCTCTGTGCTCTAACGAAGTTGGCTTAATCTGAAACCCACTGATCTTATTTCCCCGACCAGGGATTGAACCCATACCCTTGGCAGTGAAAGTGTGGACCCCTAATCACTGGACTGCCAGGGAATTCCTGCTCCCACCCCCCCCCCGCCCGCCCTCCCACTGAACTTTTCAATGTCATAATTTTGGAGGCTTCTTGAGGGATAGTTATACAGTTAAATCCATTTTTGCTAGTGGTTCTCAGGCAGGGTGATGTTGCCCCTTGGGATAAATGTCTGGAGACATCTTTGGTTGTCATAACTGGGGGGAGGGAGGGTCGTCAGTGGGTAGCACCTAGTGGCTGGAGGCTGGGGATGCTGTTAAATTCTACAATGCTCAGGACAAGCCACCGCCACCACAAAAAATTACCAAGTCCTAAATGTGCCGGAGTTGAGAAGCCCTGATTTGTGTGCTGTCTGGCGTGAGATTAATATGTGGCTCTTCATCTTGGTGACAGCCTGAATCTGTGGTGTGTTGATAAATATTTAACAACCTGTTTCCAGCCCCACTGATGGGGGTGGAAACAAAGTCCAGATTTGCAGAATTTTGCCAAGTTCCGTGGTGTAAAAGTTCCCACTGTAACCCCTTTCAGGCAACCAACTTTATGTCACTGCACGTAGAATTAGAAAGAGAGAATGTACCAAAACATTACAGTTCCTGGTCACATAGGGGATGGGGGCTCAGGTTGTCCAAGGGGTTCTCCTGTTGGTTCCTTTATGGGGTGCAGAGAAAAGGATAACATTCTTGTTATTACTCCCATCTGCTTGTTTAGTGTTTCTCTAGGGGTGGGATTATGAATTTGAGCATGAGGATGAATAACTTAATTCTGAGTGCCATTGACAGTGTTAATTTCACAAAAAAAGATAAGGTTAAAAAACAAGAGAGAAAAATAGGATGTGGAGGAATGAACAATGGGAAAGGCTGGAGAAGAGTAGAGAGGGAAGAATTGATGTACTGTGTGAGAAGTGACAGTGTCTATTGACAAAAATGTTAACTATTAAGACAATGAATAGAGAAAAATATATAATAGAATACAGTGTTAAAAAAAAATACTATTATCCTGACACATCTCCTCTCCCAACCCTGTATTTTCCCTCTTGACTAATAGCATCATTAGCTACCTGGTCACTCAAGCAAGAAACCTGGGCATCACCCCTAACTTCTCACTCTGACCTCCCCACTTAGAATTGGACACGGAGTCCTATCAGTTCTCCCATCTCCTATCTGTCCCATTATCTTCCTTCTTAGCTCTCAATTTAGGCCCTAATGATTTGTGGCCTGGACTCTTCCAGTAGTTTCCTGATGGCTGCCTGGAATTCTGATTCTCCTCTACAGAATGGTTTTCTGAGTACAGTGGTTAACAGCATAGAAGCTGAAGCCAGACTGCCCTGGGTTCCAATCATTCCATTACTCACTAGCTGTGTGATTTGGAAGTTACTTTACGTCTCCGTCTTAGATCCCTCATCTGTGAAACAGGGATGACTCGAGTAGTACCTCATAAGGCTGCTGTGAGGTCTAAAGGAAGTGCTATATGGGAAGTACTTAGAACTGTGCTCTGCGTTACTTTGTTCAAGACTGCAGTTGACAACCCTTCAGCAGTTCTCTAGTCCCACTTACCAGGCAAAGTCCTGCTCAACCATCAGGACTTGGCTCCTGGGTCTATTTCTCATGAAGCCCTGGGTGACTCATTGAGGCAGTTCAACTTTTCTTCCTTCCAGACTTCACCTTGAATCTCTCACTGCACTCAGCACAATAGTGCAGTCACCTGCTTACAGACTTACAGTCGTCCTTCTGGGAAGTGAGCTATTGATACTTGAGAGCAAGGACTGTGGCTTTTTTCTTTTTCTTTTCTTTTTTCTCAATCTTCAAGACCAAGCACTGTGCCTAACCACAGAGTAGATAATTAGAAGCAGTGAACAGTGTTAACTATGTATGAGTGTAAGAAAGGGACAGAAAGGATTCGGAAAAAAAACACCTGTTTCGCCACACTGATTGGATGATGGATGTTTGAACCCTTCTCTGTATTATTTTCATGTGGTTTCTATAATACAAAGTTTTTTTCAAGAAGAATAATTTTATGTATTATTTTTGGCTGCATTGGGTCTTTGTTGCTGCGTGTGGGCTTTCTCTAGTTGTGGCGAGTGGGGGCTGCTGTTCGTTGCGACGTGCGGGCTTCTCATTGCAGTGGCTTCTCTTGTTGAGGAGCGCGGGCTCTCGGCTCGCGGGCTCAGTAGTTGTGGCTCGTGGACTCTAGAGCGCAGGCTCAGTAGTTATGGCACATGGGCTTAGTTGCTCCGCGGCATGTGGGATCTTCCCGGACCAGGGCTCGAACCCGTGTCTCCTGCACTGGCAGGCGGATTCTTAACCACTGCGCCACCAGGGAAGTCCTTGTCATACAAAGTTAAAAATGGCTCCCATGTATCCATATAAAACTGCCCTTTTCCCCCTTGGTTAAAGTAGACTGGATCCATAAAATGAACTACTGCTTAGCAATAAAAAGGAACAAAAGATTAAATCGTAAAATATGGGTGAGTCCCCAAAACTGTCTACTAAGTAAGTGACACCGACACACAAACATGGATAGACAGAGCTTGCCTGAGTTAGAATGTCATTTCCACCGCTACCGTAGCTGTGTCACATCAGACAAGTGGTTTAACTTCTCTAGGGCTATTTCCTTATCTGTAAAATAAGGATGACAGTAGTACCTACCTCACAGGGCTGACAGGAGAATTAAATGCTCATGTGCTCAATAAGTGTGAGCTAAAGCAGTCATTTCTGTAAACATTCTTTTGACATCCTGGGAGCCCCTTCTGTCCATGACAGGCTGCACTGTTCTCTGGACTCCCGGTGGCTTGTGGCAGGCCACACCTCTCACCTGAGGACCGCACCCCACCCTTCCTTCATACCTCCTCCTGAACCCAGAGGTATGAAGGAACTTTAAAAATTACACCTATTCATTCTTGAAGATCAGGAGACTAAACAGGAAAAAAAAAATGGAAGAATTAACTCACTGGAAGGCTCACCCCACAGTTAACCACTAATGTAATAGGGAAGAACCTTTGTATTCTATTACAAGTTAGTCACTAAAGGGCTGTTGCCTGTAAGCTTCAATTATACATAATGGCCCATCTCTGGGAACCCTGCCTCCCAGGTAGTGAGCATTAAGCTAGAATACCTTTTCTTTTAGCTGACAAGAAACATCCTGACCAGGCCCACCTGTGAATGACTGCAAGGAGGAAGAGGAGGCTGACCAGAACCTGGACATGTTTGACTTTGCTCTCTCCCGTTTTAGTATAAAAGAAGCCTGAATGCCAACGCAGGCAGCTGGTTCCTTGGGGTCAGGAGTCCACCATCTTCTCGGTTTGCTGTCTCTCCAGGTAAGTCGTTACTCCTTGCCCCAACCAGTCATCTCTGGGATTCACTGGCCTGTCCTGCAGCGCGCAGCAGGAGCTTGGACTCGGTAACACTAATGTTTTGGTATATACTTTTTAAGACCTTTTCTTAGGCAAATACACCGTATCAGTATGTCTTTCTACTTTTAATTAAAAAACGAGTTCATATTATATAAACTTTATTTCATAACCCATCCTTTTACTTACTAGGGCCCTTCCCCCAGAAACACCCCTCCCACTTGCAGCTTCTACTGGTCAGCCCTTTCCTCGGAACCCCCGGCCCTGCGGGAGACCAGGTTCCGGCCCCACCTGCCAGGCCCGGGGCCGGCCGCCCCGCCCCCTTCCCCGCCCACGCCCCCCTGGCCCGCCCCACCCCACCCCGCCCCCGCCGCGGCCAGCTTCCATACCCGGCCCCGCACGCCGCGCTCGCGCTCGCTGTCACCGGGGGCCCGTCGGTCACGGCTCCGGCTCCTCCGTGCGGCCCGTTTCCGGTGGGGCAAGGGCGTCTCCGCGGCGGCCCGGCTCCCGCGCGTTCAGCACCGCCGTCGGTGGCCAGATGCAGGCGGAGCTCGGAGCTCGGGGCGGCCGAGGACGCCGACCCGGCCGCGGCTGGCCTAGCGGGGATGGCGACCGCGAGCGGGCCGGCGCCCCGGCGGCGGTGGCGAGAGGCGGCGGCGGCGGGGATAGAGGCGGCCGCCGGGGCCGCGGCAAGGGCTCCTGGGGCAGCCGAGGAGGAGGAGGAGGAGGAGGAGGTCCGCGAGGCGGCCGCCGAGAGGCAGGAGGCAGGAGGCCGGGGCGCCGGGCCCAGTGCGCCGGTAAGAGGGGACGGCCGGTGGGGTTGTGGGCGGGGTCGGGGTCGCGGCTTCGTGGGAGCGGGGCTGGTGGGGGGTCCGGGCCCCGAGTCAGAAGCCGCGAGCGCCGTGCAGGGCACGCGCGAGCCGGACGGCGGCAGCGCCTGTGCAGGACGGGCGGAGGGCGGTGGGGGCGTGCGCCGGGGTGTGCACGTGGCGCGGGGGGTGGGTGTGCGTCCCTTGCTCCCTGTCTGCTGGGGTGCCCTGGAGGGTCAAGGCCATGGGCTTCCCCAGCCTGCCCAAGAGGTCTTGGCCCAATTATAAAAGAACCTAGCGGCCGCGGCTCTGTGTCCGCAAGTCTAGGGGGCCTTTTGGGTGCGGGTGTCAGTGTGATTAACCCTTTTGGGGTGGGGACAACCAGGGCTTGGTCTCCCAGTGCCTAACCTCCCAGGGAGACATTCCTGTTATTAAGAAGGAAGGGATTTGGGCGTCAGTTTTGTTCACTGCCTGTGCAATGCGTGGCACACAGTAGGCACATAATAAATGTTCATGGAGTGAAAGAATGACCCCGACGAGCTGGACTGGATAGTATTTGGGGGCGGGATCTGATGCATAGCTCTCTCTTTTTTTTTAATAGCATAGTTCTCTTTCATTGTATATGTGTAGGAATCAGGGGTCGGTGGCCTTCGTCTATTTGAATTTTCAATCTGTAAATGTTTCAGCAGTCAGGTCTCAATTTTACTAGCAATATAATCGGCCGTATTCATGCATTCGTAATGGGAAGTGTCTTACAGCTTGGAGCAGGGAATGGTTTGGGGGCAAACTTTTACTCTACTGATACCCTAGCTACAGGAGTTAAATTACTGTCTTTCTGAGCTGTTCTGTTGTTTTAACATTTGTAGTACAAAACTGTATATTTTGAATTCCCATGTGCATAGATTAAAAAATTATTATAGTTTTGGGTTGAGTTAAATTTCCTATTACTGAAGTATTGACGTTTGTAATATCTTAAGGGCATAGTAGGTAGGATGTCCCTAAAGATAGGAGTTGTGTACAAAAATGGAGTTGGGAAAAAATGCAAAACTTAAGTGTGCCATATTTAACCTTGTTAGGATTAAGGCAGGTAATAAGTAAAATTTGAGAGAGGTATGAAGTAATTCTTAGAGTCAGCTCACCAGGAAATGAAGGAAACTGACCAGTCTAGTGCACATTATATATCACCTCGTGTTTTTATAACAACGGTATTTACCTATATAACTTTATTACAACTTAATTTTTTTAGCAACTTGAAAGTTGTTTAAACAACTTGATAACAGATTTGTTCTATCTATACTTGCTATGTATAAACTCTTCATTTTTATAGAGTAACTGACTTGCTTAAGTAATACTACCTTGAGATGGTGATTCTCAAACTTGGGCACGCATCACGATCACCTAATGGGTTTGTGAAACTCCTGATTGCTGGGCCTCATCCCCAGAGTTGCTGATTCTGGGGTGAGGCCTGAGAATTTGCATTTCTCATAAGTTCCCAGGTGATGCTATGCTGCTGGTCCACACTTTGAGAACTATTACCTTAAGGAATTGGCTTCATTTAAAAAAATTAGGTCATATACATTTTTTGCATATATAAAATATGCAAAAAGGGAGGTTTATTTTCTTAGGAGTTACCTATGTAATTCAGGACTCTGTTTTAGATAGCTCATGAATACTACCTCAGGGAGAACTGAATTTTTTATTCATGCAATGGCATGTATTTAAAATCAGGACTATCATGTCAAAGCAGTTGCAGAAAATCCTCCTTCCCTTTGTTATTTATAAAACTAAAAGCTCTCTGTTGTTTTTTGGGTTTTTTTTGCAATGCAGTAGGTACTTGTGTGCCATTTTCATCCTCGATGACAGACACTTTTCCCATGTGGATCAGAATCAAATGAGGAAAGCATTCTTTCTCAACATCCTGGTTAAAAGGATTTCTGTCAGTGATGTCCTCCAATTAGGAAGTGTTAGCAGGAGACCTTCAAATTCTCCATATCCTAAACACTCCTGGTTGAATGGAAAAAACCTTGAACTCATAGATGGGGAGGGCAGAGTAATGTAGTCCCTGGACTTCTGATGGCATCCGCAGCATAGACATAAGGGCACAGATTGTGAAACCAGACTGACCGGGTATGAATCTCAGTTTTGTCACTCATTAGCTTGAGCAAATGATTGAACTCCTTTGTGACTCAGTTTTCTTATCTGTAAAATAGGAATAATAGTATTTACTTCCTAAAAACAGTAATGAAGGTTAAATGAGTTAGTGTGTGTAACGTGCTTGGAATTGTGCCAGGCACAAAGTAAATGTTAAATAAATGTTACCTTTTACTATCCACAAACAAGTCTCTCTGTGCTCTAACGAAGTTGGCTTAATCTGAAACCCACTGATCTTATTTCCCCGACCAGGGATTGAACCCATACCCTTGGCAGTGAAAGTGTGGAACCCTAATCACTGGACTGCCAGGGAATTCCTGCTCCCACCCCCCCCCCGCCCGCCCTCCCACTGAACTTTTCAATGTCATAATTTTGGAGGCTTCTTGAGGGATAGTTATACAGTTAAATCCATTTTTGCTAGTGGTTCTCAGGCAGGGTGATGTTGCCCCTTGGGATAAATGTCTGGAGACATCTTTGGTTGTCATAACTGGGGGGAGGGAGGGTCGTCAGTGGGTAGCACCTAGTGGCTGGAGGCTGGGGATGCTGTTAAATTCTACAATGCTCAGGACAAGCCACCGCCACCACAAAAAATTACCAAGTCCTAAATGTGCCGGAGTTGAGAAGCCCTGATTTGTGTGCTGTCTGGCGTGAGATTAATATGTGGCTCTTCATCTTGGTGACAGCCTGAATCTGTGGTGTGTTGATAAATATTTAACAACCTGTTTCCAGCCCCACTGATGGGGGTGGAAACAAAGTCCAGATTTGCAGAATTTTGCCAAGTTCCGTGGTGTAAAAGTTCCCACTGTAACCCCTTTCAGGCAACCAACTTTATGTCACTGCACGTAGAATTAGAAAGAGAGAATGTACCAAAACATTACAGTTCCTGGTCACATAGGGGATGGGGGCTCAGGTTGTCCAAGGGGTTCTCCTGTTGGTTCCTTTATGGGGTGCAGAGAAAAGGATAACATTCTTGTTATTACTCCCATCTGCTTGTTTAGTGTTTCTCTAGGGGTGGGATTATGAATTTGAGCATGAGGATGAATAACTTAATTCTGAGTGCCATTGACAGTGTTAATTTCACAAAAAAAGATAAGGTTAAAAAAAAAAGAGAGAAAAATAGGATGTGGAGGAATGAACAATGGGAAAGGCTGGAGAAGAGTAGAGAGGGAAGAATTGATGTACTGTGTGAGAAGTGACAGGGTCTATTGACAAAAATGTTAACTATTAAGACAATGAATAGAGAAAAATATATAATAGAATACAGTGTTAAAAAAAAATACTATTATCCTGACACATCTCCTCTCCCAACCCTGTATTTTCCCTCTTGACTAATAGCATCATTAGCTACCTGGTCACTCAAGCAAGAAACCTGGGCATCACCCCTAACTTCTCACTCTGACCTCCCCACTTAGAATTGGACACGGAGTCCTATCAGTTCTCCCATCTCCTATCTGTCCCATTATCTTCCTTCTTAGCTCTCAATTTAGGCCCTAATGATTTGTGGCCTGGACTCTTCCAGTAGTTTCCTGATGGCTGCCTGGAATTCTGATTCTCCTCTACAGAATGGTTTTCTGAGTACAGTGGTTAACAGCATAGAAGCTGAAGCCAGACTGCCCTGGGTTCCAATCATTCCATTACTCACTAGCTGTGTGATTTGGAAGTTACTTTACGTCTCCGTCTTAGATCCCTCATCTGTGAAACAGGGATGACTCGAGTAGTACCTCATAAGGCTGCTGTGAGGTCTAAAGGAAGTGCTATATGGGAAGTACTTAGAACTGTGCTCTGCGTTACTTTGTTCAAGATTGCAGTTGACAACCCTTCAGCAGTTCTCTAGTCCCACTTACCAGGCAAAGTCCTGCTCAACCATCAGGACTTGGCTCCTGGGTCTATTTCTCATGAAGCCCTGGGTGACTCATTGAGGCAGTTCAACTTTTCTTCCTTCCAGACTTCACCTTGAATCTCTCACTGCACTCAGCACAATAGTGCAGTCACCTGCTTACAGACTTACAGTCGTCCTTCTGGGAAGTGAGCTATTGATACTTGAGAGCAAGGACTGTGGCTTTTTTCTTTTTCTTTTCTTTTTTCTCAATCTTCAAGACCAAGCACTGTGCCTAACCACAGAGTAGATAATTAGAAGCAGTGAACAGTGTTAACTATGTATGAGTGTAAGAAAGGGACAGAAAGGATTCGGAAAAAAAACACCTGTTTCGCCACACTGATTGGATGATGGATGTTTGAACCCTTCTCTGTATTATTTTCATGTGGTTTCTATAATACAAAGTTTTTTTCAAGAAGAATAATTTTATGTATTATTTTTGGCTGCATTGGGTCTTTGTTGCTGCGTGTGGGCTTTCTCTAGTTGTGGCGAGTGGGGGCTGCTGTTCGTTGCGACGTGCGGGCTTCTCATTGCAGTGGCTTCTCTTGTTGAGGAGCGCGGGCTCTCGGCTCGCGGGCTCAGTAGTTGTGGCTCGTGGACTCTAGAGCGCAGGCTCAGTAGTTATGGCACATGGGCTTAGTTGCTCCGCGGCATGTGGGATCTTCCCGGACCAGGGCTCGAACCCGTGTCTCCTGCACTGGCAGGCGGATTCTTAACCACTGCGCCACCAGGGAAGTCCTTGTCATACAAAGTTAAAAATGGCTCCCATGTATCCATATAAAACTGCCCTTTTCCCCCTTGGTTAAAGTAGACTGGATCCATAAAATGAACTACTGCTTAGCAATAAAAAGGAACAAAAGATTAAATCGTAAAATATGGGTGAGTCCCCAAAACTGTCTACTAAGTAAGTGACACCGACACACAAACATGGATAGACAGAGCTTGCCTGAGTTAGAATGTCATTTCCACCGCTACCGTAGCTGTGTCACATCAGACAAGTGGTTTAACTTCTCTAGGGCTATTTCCTTATCTGTAAAATAAGGATGACAGTAGTACCTACCTCACAGGGCTGACAGGAGAATTAAATGCTCATGTGCTCAATAAGTGTGAGCTAAAGCAGTCATTTCTGTAAACATTCTTTTGACATCCTGGGAGCCCCTTCTGTCCATGACAGGCTGCACTGTTCTCTGGACTCCCGGTGGCTTGTGGCAGGCCACACCTCTCACCTGAGGACCGCACCCCACCCTTCCTTCATACCTCCTCCTGAACCCAGAGGTATGAAGGAACTTTAAAAATTACACCTATTCATTCTTGAAGATCAGGAGACTAAACAGGAAAAAAAAATGGAAGAATTAACTCACTGGAAGGCTCACCCCACAGTTAACCACTAATGTAATAGGGAAGAACCTTTGTATTCTATTACAAGTTAGTCACTAAAGGGCTGTTGCCTGTAAGCTTCAATTATACATAATGGCCCATCTCTGGGAACCCTGCCTCCCAGGTAGTGAGCATTAAGCTAGAATACCTTTTCTTTTAGCTGACAAGAAACATCCTGACCAGGCCCACCTGTGAATGACTGCAAGGAGGAAGAGGAGGCTGACCAGAACCCGGACATGTTTGACTTTGCTCTCTCCCGTTTTAGTATAAAAGAAGCCTGAATGCCAACGCAGGCAGCTGGTTCCTTGGGGTCAGGAGTCCACCATCTTCTCGGTTTGCTGTCTCTCCAGGTAAGTCGTTACTCCTTGCCCCAACCAGTCATCTCTGGGATTCACTGGCCTGTCCTGCAGCGCGCAGCAGGAGCTTGGACTCGGTAACACTAATGTTTTGGTATATACTTTTTAAGACCTTTTCTTAGGCAAATACACCGTATCAGTATGTCTTTCTACTTTTAATTAAAAAACGAGTTCATATTATATAAACTTTATTTCATAACCCATCCTTTTACTTACTAGGGCCCTTCCCCCAGAAACACCCCTCCCACTTGCAGCTTCTACTGGTCAGCCCTTTCCTCGGAACCCCCGGCCCTGCGGGAGACCAGGTTCCGGCCCCACCTGCCAGGCCCGGGGCCGGCCGCCCCGCCCCCTTCCCCGCCCACGCCCCCCCCGGCCCGCCCCACCCCACCCCGCCCCCGCCGCGGCCAGCTTCCATACCCGGCCCCGCACGCCGCGCTCGCGCTCGCTGTCACCGGGGGCCCGTCGGTCGCGGCTCCTCCGTGCGGCCCGTTTCCGGTGGGGCAAGGGCGTCTCCGCGGCGGCCCGGCTCCCGCGCGTTCAGCACCGCCGTCGGTGGCCAGATGCAGGCGGAGCTCGGAGCTCGGGGCGGCCGAGGACGCCGACCGGGCCGCGGCTGGCCTAGCGGGGATGGCGACCGCGAGCGGGCCGGCGCCCCGGCGGCGGTGGCGAGAGGCGGCGGCGGCGGGGATAGAGGCGGCCGCCGGGGCCGCGGCAAGGGCTCCCGGGGCAGCCGAGGAGGAGGAGGAGGAGGAGGAGGTCCGCGAGGCGGCCGCCGAGAGGCAGGAGGCAGGAGGCCGGGGCGCCGGGCCCAGTGCGCCGGTAAGAGGGGACGGCCGGTGGGGTTGTGGGCGGGGTCGGCGTCGCGGCTTCGTGGGAGCGGGGCTGGTGGGGGGTCCGGGCCCCGAGTCAGAAGCCGCGAGCGCCGTGCAGGGCACGCGCGAGCCGGACGGCGGCAGCGCCTGTGCAGGACGGGCGGAGGGCGGTGGGGGCGTGCGCCGGGGTGTGCACGTGGCGCGGGGGGTGGGTGTGCGTCCCTTGCTCCCTGTCTGCTGGGGTGCCCTGGAGGGTCAAGGCCATGGGCTTCCCCAGCCTGCCCAAGAGGTCTTGGCCCAATTATAAAAGAACCTAGCGGCCGCGGCTCTGTGTCCGCAAGTCTAGGGGGCCGTTTGGGTGCGGGTGTCAGTGTGATTAACCCTTTTGGGGTGGGGACAACCAGGGCTTGGTCTCCCAGTGCCTAACCTCCCAGGGAGACATTCCTGTTATTAAGAAGGAAGGGATTTGGGGGTCAGTTTTGTTCACTGCCTGTGCAATGCGTGGCACACAGTAGGCACATAATAAATGTTCATGGAGTGAAAGAATGACCCCGACGAGCTGGACTGGATAGTATTTGGGGGCGGGATCTGATGCATAGCTCTCTCTTTTTTTTTAATAGCATAGTTCTCTTTCATTGTATATGTGTAGGAATCAGGGGTCGGTGGCCTTCGTCTATTTGAATTTTCAATCTGTAAATGTTTCAGCAGTCAGGTCTCAATTTTACTAGCAATATAATCGGCCGTATTCATGCATTCGTAATGGGAAGTGTCTTACAGCTTGGGGCGGGGAATGGTTTGGGGGCAAACTTTTACTCTACTGATACCCTAGCTACAGGAGTTAAATTACTGTCTTTCTGAGCTGTTCTGTTGTTTTAACATTTGTAGTACAAAACTGTATATTTTGAATTCCCATGTGCATAGATTAAAAAATTATTATAGTTTTGGGTTGAGTTAAATTTCCTATTACTGAAGTATTGACGTTTGTAATATCTTAAGGGCATATTAGGTAGGATGTCCCTAAAGATAGGAGTTGTGTACAAAAATGGAGTTGGGGAAAAAATGCAAAACTTAAGTGTGCCATATTTAACCTTGTTAGGATTAAGGCAGGTAATAAGTAAAATTTGAGAGAGGTATGAAGTAATTCTTAGAGTCAGCTCACCAGGAAATGAAGGAAACTGACCAGTCTAGTGCACATTATATATCACCTCGTGTTTTTATAACAACGGTATTTACCTATATAACTTTATTACAACTTAATTTTTTTAGCAACTTGAAAGTTGTTTAAACAACTTGATAACAGATTTGTTCTATCTATACTTGCTATGTATAAACTCTTCATTTTTATAGAGTAACTGGCTTGCTTAAGCAATACTACCTTGAGATGGTGATTCTCAAACTTGGGCACGCATCACGATCACCTAATGGGTTTGTGAAACTCCTGATTGCTGGGCCTCATCCCCAGAGTTGCTGATTCTGGGGTGAGGCCTGAGAATTTGCATTTCTCATAAGTTCCCAGGTGATGCTATGCTGCTGGTCCACACTTTGAGAACTATTACCTTAAGGAATTGGCTTCATTTAAAAAAATTAGGTCATATATAGTTTTTGCATATATAAAATATGCAAAAAGGGAGGTTTAGTTTCTTAGGAGTTACCTATGTAATTCAGGACTCTGTTTTAGATAGCTCATGAATACTACCTCAGGGAGAACTGAATTTTTTATTCATGCAATGGCATGTATTTAAAATCAGGACTATCATGTCAAAGCGGTTGCAGAAAATCCTCCTTCCCTTTGTTATTTATAAAACTAAAAGCTCTCTGTTGTTTTTTGGGTTTTTTTTGCAATGCAGTAGGTACTTGTGTGCCATTTTCATCCTCGATGACAGACACTTTTCCCATGTGGATCAGAATCAAATGAGGAAAGCATTCTTTCTCAACATCCTGGTTAAAAGGATTTCTGTCAGTGATGTCCTCCAATTAGGAAGTGTTAGCAGGAGACCTTCAAATTCTCCATATCCTAAACTCTCCTGGTTGAATTGAAAAAACCTTGAACTCATAGCTGGGGAGGGCAGAGTAATGTAGTCCCTGGACTTCTGATGGCATCCGCAGCATAGACATAAGGGCACAGACTGTGAAACCAGACTGACCGGGTATGAATCTCAGTTTTGTCACTCATTAGCTTGAGCAAATGATTGAACTCCTTTGTGACTCAGTTTTCTTATCTGTAAAATAGGAATAATAGTATTTACTTCCTAGAAATAGTAATGAAGGTTAAATGAGTTAGTGTGTGTAACGTGCTTGGAATTGTGCCAGGCACAAAGTAAATGTTAAATAAATGTTACCTTTTACTATCCACAAACAAGTCTCTCTGTGCTCTAACGAAGTTGGCTTAATCTGAAACCCACTGATCTTATTTCCCCGACCAGGGATTGAACCCATACCCTTGGCAGTGAAAGTGTGGACCCCTAATCACTGGACTGCCAGGGAATTCCTGCTCCCACCCAACCCCGCGCCCCCCCCCGCCCCCCCTCCCACTGATCTTTTCAATGTCATAATTTTGGAGGCTTCTTGAGGGATAGGTATACAGTTAAATCCATTTTTGCTAGTGGTTCTCAGGCAGGGTGATGTTGCCCCTTGGGATAAATGTCTGGAGACATCTTTGGTTGTCATAACTGGGGGGAGGGAGGGTCATCAGTGGGTAGCACCTAGTGGCTGGAGGCTGGGGATGCTGTTAAATTCTACAATGCTCAGGACAAGCCCCCGCCACCACAAAAAATTACCAAGTCCTAAATGTGCCGGAGTTGAGAAGCCCTGATTTGTGCTGTCTGGCGTGAGATTAATATGTGGCTCTTCATCTTGGTGACAGCCTGAATCTGTGGTGTGTTGATAAATATTTAACAACCTGTTTCCAGCCCCACTGATGGGGGTGGAAACAAAGTCCTGATTTGCAGAATTTTGCCAAGTTCCGTGGTGTAAAAGTTCCCACTGTAACCCGTTTCAAGCAACCAACTTTATGTCACTGCACGTAGAATCAGGAAGAGAGAATGTACCAAACCATTACAGTTCCTGGTCACATAGGGGATGGGGGCTCAGGTTGTCCAAGGGGTTCTCCTGTTGGTTCCTTTATGGGGTGCAGAGAAAAGGATAACATTCTTGTTATTACTCCCATCTGCTTGTTTAGTGTTTCTCTAGGGGTGGGATTATGAATTTGAGCATGAGGATGAATAACTTAATTCTGAGTGCCATTGACAGTGTTAATTTCACAAAAAAAGATAAGGTTAAAAAAAAAAGAGAGAAAAATAGGATGTGGAGGAATGAAAAATGGGAAAGGCTGGAGAAGAGTAGAGAGGGAAAAATTGATGTACTGTGTGAGAAGTGACAGTGTCTATTGACAAAAATGTTAACTATTAAGACAATGAATAGAGAAAAATGTATAATAGAATACAGTGTTTAAAAAAAATACTACTATCCTGACACATCTCCTCTCCCAACCCTGTATTTCCCCTCTTGGCTAATAGCATCATTAGCTACCTGGTCACTCAAGCAAGAAACCTGGGCATCACCCCTAACTTCTCACTCTGACCTCCCCACTTAGAATTGGACACGGAGTCCTATCAGTTCTCCCATCTCCTACCTGTCCCATTATCTTCCTTCTTAGCTCTCAATTTAGGCCCTAATGATTTGTGGCCTGGACTCTTCCAGTAGTTTCCTGATGGCTGCCTGGAATTCTGATTCTCCTCTACAGAATGGTTTTCTGAGTACAGTGGTTAACAGCATAGAACCTGAAGCCAGACTGCCCTGGGTTCCAGTCATTCCATTACTCACTAGCTGTGTGATTTGGAAGTTACTTTACGTCTCCGTCTTAGATCCCTCATCTGTGAAACAGGGATGACACGAGTAGTACCTCATAAGGCTGCTGTGAGGTCTAAAGGAAGTGCTATATGGGAAGTACTTAGAACTGTGCTCTGCGTTACTTTGTTCAAGATTGCAGTTGACAACCCTTCAGCAGTTCTCTAGTCCCACTTACCAGGCAAAGTCCTGCTCAACCATCAGGACTTGGCTCCTGGGTCTATTTCTCATGAAGCCCTGGGTGACTCATTGAGGCAGTTCAACTTTTCTTCCTTCCAGACTTCACCTTGAATCTCTCACTGCACTCAGCACAATAGTGCAGTCACCTGCTTACAGACTTACAGTCGTCCTTCTGGGAAGTGAGCTACTGATACTTGAGAGCAAGGACTGTGGCTTTTTTCTTTTTCTTTTCTTTTTTTCTCAATCTTCAGTCAAGACCAAGCACTGTGCCTAACCACAGAGTAGATAATTAGAAGCAGTGAACAGTGTTAACTATGTATGAGTGTAAGAAAGGGACAGAAAGGATTCGGAAAAAAAACACCTGTTTCGCCACACTGATTGGATGATGGATGTTTGAACCCTTCTCTGTATTATTTTCATGTGGTTTCTATAATACAGAGTTTTGTTCAAAAAGAATAATTTTATGTATTATTTTTGGCTGCACTGGGTCTTTGTTGCTGCGTGTGGGCTTTCTCTAGTTGTGGCGAGTGGGGGCTGCTGTTCGTTGCGACGTGCGGGCTTCTCATTGCAGTGGCTTCTCTTGTTGAGGAGCGCGGGCTCTCGGCTCGCGGGCTCAGTAGTTGTGGCTCGTGGACTCTAGAGCGCAGGCTCAGTAGTTATGGCACATGGGCTTAGTTGCTCCGCGGCATGTGGGATCTTCCCGGACCAGGGCTCGAACCCGTGTCTCCTGCACTGGCAGGCGGATTCTTAAGCACTGTGCCACCAGGGAAGTCCTTGTCATACAAAGTTAAAGATGGCTCCCATGTAGCCATATAAAACTGCCCTTTTCCCCCTTGGTTAAAGTAGACTGGATCCATAAAATGAACTACTGCTTAGCAATAAAAAGGAACAAAAGATTAAATCGTAAAATATGGGTGAGTCCCCAAAACTGTCTACTAAGTAAGGGACACCGACACACAAACATGGATAGACAGAGCTTGCCTGAGTTAGAATGTCATTTCCACCGCTACCGTAGCTGTGTCACATCAGACAAGTGGTTTAACTTCTCTAGGGCTATTTCCTTATCTGTAAAATAAGGATGACAGTAGTACCTACCTCACAGGGCTGACAGGAGAATTAAATGCTCATGTGCTCAATAAGTGTGAGCTAAAGCAGTCATTTCTGTAAACATTCTTTTGACATCCTGGGAGCCCCTTCTGTCCATGACAGGCTGCACTGTTCTCTGGACTCCCGGTGGCTTGTGGCAGGCCACACCTCTCACCTGAGGACCGCACCCCACCCTTCCTTCATACCTCCTCCTGAACCCAGAGGTATGAAGGAACTTTAAAAATTACACCTATTCATTCTTGAAGATCAGGAGACTAAACAGGAAAAAAAAAAATGGAAGAATTAACTCACTGGAAGGCTCACCCCACAGTTAACCACTAATGTAATAGGGAAGAACCTTTGTATTCTATTACAAGTTAGTCACTAAAGGGCTGTTGCCTGTAAGCTTCAATTATACATAATGGCCCATCTCTGGGAACCCTGCCTCCCAGGTAGTGAGCATTAAGCTAGAATACCTTTTCTTTTAGCTGACAAGAAACATCCTGACCAGGCCCACCTGTGAATGACTGCAAGGAGGAAGAGGAGGCTGACCAGAACCCGGACATGTTTGACTTTGCTCTCTCCCGTTTTAGTATAAAAGAAGCCTGAATGCCAACGCAGGCAGCTGGTTCCTTGGGGTCAGGAGTCCACCATCTTCTCGGTTTGCTGTCTCTCCAGGTAAGTCGTTACTCCTTGCCCCAACCAGTCATCTCTGGGATTCACTGGCCTGTCCTGCAGCGCGCAGCAGGAGCTTGGACTCGGTAACACTAATGTTTTGGTATATACTTTTTAAGACCTTTTCTTAGGCAAATACACCGTATCAGTATGTCTTTCTACTTTTAATTAAAAAACGAGTTCATATTATATAAACTTTATTTCATAACCCATCCTTTTACTTACTAGGGCCCTTCCCCCAGAAACACCCCTCCCACTTGCAGCTTCTACTGGTCAGCCCTTTCCTCGGAACCCCCGGCCCTGCGGGAGACCAGGTTCCGGCCCCACCTGCCAGGCCCGGGGCCGGCCGCCCCGCCCCCTTCCCCGCCCACGCCCCCCCGGCCCGCCCCACCCCACCCCGCCCCCGCCGCGGCCAGCTTCCATACCCGGCCCCGCACGCCGCGCTCGCGCTCGCTGTCACCGGGGGCCCGTCGGTCGCGGCTCCGGCTCCTCCGTGCGGCCCGTTTCCGGTGGGGCAAGGGCGTCTCCGCGGCGGCCCGGCTCCCGCGCGTTCAGCACCGCCGTCGGTGGCCAGATGCAGGCGGAGCTCGGAGCTCGGGGCGGCCGAGGACGCCGACCGGGCCGCGGCTGGCCTAGCGGGGATGGCGACCGCGAGCGGGCCGGCGCCCCGGCGGCGGTGGCGAGAGGCGGCGGCGGCGGGGATAGAGGCGGCCGCCGGGGCCGCGGCAAGGGCTCCCGGGGCAGCCGAGGAGGAGGAGGAGGAGGAGGAGGTCCGCGAGGCGGCCGCCGAGAGGCAGGAGGCAGGAGGCCGGGGCGCCGGGCCCAGTGCGCCGGTAAGAGGGGACGGCCGGTGGGGTTGTGGGCGGGGTCGGGGTCGCGGCTTCGTGGGAGCGGGGCTGGTGGGGGGTCCGGGCCCCGAGTCAGAAGCCGCGAGCGCCGTGCAGGGCACGCGCGAGCCGGACGGCGGCAGCGCCTGTGCAGGACGGGCGGAGGGCGGTGGGGGCGTGCGCCGGGGTGTGCACGTGGCGCGGGGGGTGGGTGTGCGTCCCTTGCTCCCTGTCTGCTGGGGTGCCCTGGAGGGTCAAGGCCATGGGCTTCCCCAGCCTGCCCAAGAGGTCTTGGCCCAATTATAAAAGAACCTAGCGGCCGCGGCTCTGTGTCCGCAAGTCTAGGGGGCCGTTTGGGTGCGGGTGTCAGTGTGATTAACCCTTTTGGGGTGGGGACAACCAGGGCTTGGTCTCCCAGTGCCTAACCTCCCAGGGAGACATTCCTGTTATTAAGAAGGAAGGGATTTGGGGGTCAGTTTTGTTCACTGCCTGTGCAATGCGTGGCACACAGTAGGCACATAATAAATGTTCATGGAGTGAAAGAATGACCCCGACGAGCTGGACTGGATAGTATTTGGGGGCGGGATCTGATGCATAGCTCTCTCTTTTTTTTTAATAGCATAGTTCTCTTTCATTGTATATGTGTAGGAATCAGGGGTCGGTGGCCTTCGTCTATTTGAATTTTCAATCTGTAAATGTTTCAGCAGTCAGGTCTCAATTTTACTAGCAATATAATCGGCCGTATTCATGCATTCGTAATGGGAAGTGTCTTACAGCTTGGGGCGGGGAATGGTTTGGGGGCAAACTTTTACTCTACTGATACCCTAGCTACAGGAGTTAAATTACTGTCTTTCTGAGCTGTTCTGTTGTTTTAACATTTGTAGTACAAAACTGTATATTTTGAATTCCCATGTGCATAGATTAAAAAATTATTATAGTTTTGGGTTGAGTTAAATTTCCTATTACTGAAGTATTGACGTTTGTAATATCTTAAGGGCATATTAGGTAGGATGTCCCTAAAGATAGGAGTTGTGTACAAAAATGGAGTTGGGGAAAAAATGCAAAACTTAAGTGTGCCATATTTAACCTTGTTAGGATTAAGGCAGGTAATAAGTAAAATTTGAGAGAGGTATCAAGTAATTCTTAGAGTCAGCTCACCAGGAAATGAAGGAAACTGACCAGTCTAGTGCACATTATATATCACCTCGTGTTTTTATAACAACGGTATTTACCTATATAACTTTATTACAACTTAATTTTTTTAGCAACTTGAAAGTTGTTTAAACAACTTGATAACAGATTTGTTCTATCTATACTTGCTATGTATAAACTCTTCATTTTTATAGAGTAACTGGCTTGCTTAAGCAATACTACCTTGAGATGGTGATTCTCAAACTTGGGCACGCATCACGATCACCTAATGGGTTTGTGAAACTCCTGATTGCTGGGCCTCATCCCCAGAGTTGCTGATTCTGGGGTGAGGCCTGAGAATTTGCATTTCTCATAAGTTCCCAGGTGATGCTATGCTGCTGGTCCACACTTTGAGAACTATTACCTTAAGGAATTGGCTTCATTTAAAAAAATTAGGTCATATATAGTTTTTGCATATATAAAATATGCAAAAAGGGAGGTTTAGTTTCTTAGGAGTTACCTATGTAATTCAGGACTCTGTTTTAGATAGCTCATGAATACTACCTCAGGGAGAACTGAATTTTTTATTCATGCAATGGCATGTATTTAAAATCAGGACTATCATGTCAAAGCGGTTGCAGAAAATCCTCCTTCCCTTTGTTATTTATAAAACTAAAAGCTCTCTGTTGTTTTTTGGGTTTTTTTTGCAATGCAGTAGGTACTTGTGTGCCATTTTCATCCTCGATGACAGACACTTTTCCCATGTGGATCAGAATCAAATGAGGAAAGCATTCTTTCTCAACATCCTGGTTAAAAGGATTTCTGTCAGTGATGTCCTCCAATTAGGAAGTGTTAGCAGGAGACCTTCAAATTCTCCATATCCTAAACTCTCCTGGTTGAATTGAAAAAACCTTGAACTCATAGCTGGGGAGGGCAGAGTAATGTAGTCCCTGGACTTCTGATGGCATCCGCAGCATAGACATAAGGGCACAGACTGTGAAACCAGACTGACCGGGTATGAATCTCAGTTTTGTCACTCATTAGCTTGAGCAAATGATTGAACTCCTTTGTGACTCAGTTTTCTTATCTGTAAAATAGGAATAATAGTATTTACTTCCTAGAAATAGTAATGAAGGTTAAATGAGTTAGTGTGTGTAACGTGCTTGGAATTGTGCCAGGCACAAAGTAAATGTTAAATAAATGTTACCTTTTACTATCCACAAACAAGTCTCTCTGTGCTCTAACGAAGTTGGCTTAATCTGAAACCCACTGATCTTATTTCCCCGACCAGGGATTGAACCCATACCCTTGGCAGTGAAAGTGTGGACCCCTAATCACTGGACTGCCAGGGAATTCCTGCTCCCACCCAACCCCGCGCCCCCCCCCGCCCCCCCTCCCACTGATCTTTTCAATGTCATAATTTTGGAGGCTTCTTGAGGGATAGGTATACAGTTAAATCCATTTTTGCTAGTGGTTCTCAGGCAGGGTGATGTTGCCCCTTGGGATAAATGTCTGGAGACATCTTTGGTTGTCATAACTGGGGGGAGGGAGGGTCATCAGTGGGTAGCACCTAGTGGCTGGAGGCTGGGGATGCTGTTAAATTCTACAATGCTCAGGACAAGCCCCCGCCACCACAAAAAATTACCAAGTCCTAAATGTGCCGGAGTTGAGAAGCCCTGATTTGTGCTGTCTGGCGTGAGATTAATATGTGGCTCTTCATCTTGGTGACAGCCTGAATCTGTGGTGTGTTGATAAATATTTAACAACCTGTTTCCAGCCCCACTGATGGGGGTGGAAACAAAGTCCTGATTTGCAGAATTTTGCCAAGTTCCGTGGTGTAAAAGTTCCCACTGTAACCCGTTTCAAGCAACCAACTTTATGTCACTGCACGTAGAATCAGGAAGAGAGAATGTACCAAACCATTACAGTTCCTGGTCACATAGGGGATGGGGGCTCAGGTTGTCCAAGGGGTTCTCCTGTTGGTTCCTTTATGGGGTGCAGAGAAAAGGATAACATTCTTGTTATTACTCCCATCTGCTTGTTTAGTGTTTCTCTAGGGGTGGGATTATGAATTTGAGCATGAGGATGAATAACTTAATTCTGAGTGCCATTGACAGTGTTAATTTCACAAAAAAAGATAAGGTTAAAAAAAAAAGAGAGAAAAATAGGATGTGGAGGAATGAAAAATGGGAAAGGCTGGAGAAGAGTAGAGAGGGAAAAATTGATGTACTGTGTGAGAAGTGACAGTGTCTATTGACAAAAATGTTAACTATTAAGACAATGAATAGAGAAAAATGTATAATAGAATACAGTGTTTAAAAAAAATACTACTATCCTGACACATCTCCTCTCCCAACCCTGTATTTCCCCTCTTGGCTAATAGCATCATTAGCTACCTGGTCACTCAAGCAAGAAACCTGGGCATCACCCCTAACTTCTCACTCTGACCTCCCCACTTAGAATTGGACACGGAGTCCTATCAGTTCTCCCATCTCCTACCTGTCCCATTATCTTCCTTCTTAGCTCTCAATTTAGGCCCTAATGATTTGTGGCCTGGACTCTTCCAGTAGTTTCCTGATGGCTGCCTGGAATTCTGATTCTCCTCTACAGAATGGTTTTCTGAGTACAGTGGTTAACAGCATAGAACCTGAAGCCAGACTGCCCTGGGTTCCAGTCATTCCATTACTCACTAGCTGTGTGATTTGGAAGTTACTTTACGTCTCCGTCTTAGATCCCTCATCTGTGAAACAGGGATGACACGAGTAGTACCTCATAAGGCTGCTGTGAGGTCTAAAGGAAGTGCTATATGGGAAGTACTTAGAACTGTGCTCTGCGTTACTTTGTTCAAGATTGCAGTTGACAACCCTTCAGCAGTTCTCTAGTCCCACTTACCAGGCAAAGTCCTGCTCAACCATCAGGACTTGGCTCCTGGGTCTATTTCTCATGAAGCCCTGGGTGACTCATTGAGGCAGTTCAACTTTTCTTCCTTCCAGACTTCACCTTGAATCTCTCACTGCACTCAGCACAATAGTGCAGTCACCTGCTTACAGACTTACAGTCGTCCTTCTGGGAAGTGAGCTACTGATACTTGAGAGCAAGGACTGTGGCTTTTTTCTTTTTCTTTTCTTTTTTTCTCAATCTTCAGTCAAGACCAAGCACTGTGCCTAACCACAGAGTAGATAATTAGAAGCAGTGAACAGTGTTAACTATGTATGAGTGTAAGAAAGGGACAGAAAGGATTCGGAAAAAAAACACCTGTTTCGCCACACTGATTGGATGATGGATGTTTGAACCCTTCTCTGTATTATTTTCATGTGGTTTCTATAATACAGAGTTTTGTTCAAAAAGAATAATTTTATGTATTATTTTTGGCTGCACTGGGTCTTTGTTGCTGCGTGTGGGCTTTCTCTAGTTGTGGCGAGTGGGGGCTGCTGTTCGTTGCGACGTGCGGGCTTCTCATTGCAGTGGCTTCTCTTGTTGAGGAGCGCGGGCTCTCGGCTCGCGGGCTCAGTAGTTGTGGCTCGTGGACTCTAGAGCGCAGGCTCAGTAGTTATGGCACATGGGCTTAGTTGCTCCGCGGCATGTGGGATCTTCCCGGACCAGGGCTCGAACCCGTGTCTCCTGCACTGGCAGGCGGATTCTTAAGCACTGTGCCACCAGGGAAGTCCTTGTCATACAAAGTTAAAGATGGCTCCCATGTATCCATATAAAACTGCCCTTTTCCCCCTTGGTTAAAGTAGACTGGATCCATAAAATGAACTACTGCTTAGCAATAAAAAGGAACAAAAGATTAAATCGTAAAATATGGGTGAGTCCCCAAAACTGTCTACTAAGTAAGGGACACCGACACACAAACATGGATAGACAGAGCTTGCCTGAGTTAGAATGTCATTTCCACCGCTACCGTAGCTGTGTCACATCAGACAAGTGGTTTAACTTCTCTAGGGCTATTTCCTTATCTGTAAAATAAGGATGACAGTAGTACCTACCTCACAGGGCTGACAGGAGAATTAAATGCTCATGTGCTCAATAAGTGTGAGCTAAAGCAGTCATTTCTGTAAACATTCTTTTGACATCCTGGGAGCCCCTTCTGTCCATGACAGGCTGCACTGTTCTCTGGACTCCCGGTGGCTTGTGGCAGGCCACACCTCTCACCTGAGGACCGCACCCCACCCTTCCTTCATACCTCCTCCTGAACCCAGAGGTATGAAGGAACTTTAAAAATTACACCTATTCATTCTTGAAGATCAGGAGACTAAACAGGAAAAAAAAAAATGGAAGAATTAACTCACTGGAAGGCTCACCCCACAGTTAACCACTAATGTAATAGGGAAGAACCTTTGTATTCTATTACAAGTTAGTCACTAAAGGGCTGTTGCCTGTAAGCTTCAATTATACATAATGGCCCATCTCTGGGAACCCTGCCTCCCAGGTAGTGAGCATTAAGCTAGAATACCTTTTCTTTTAGCTGACAAGAAACATCCTGACCAGGCCCACCTGTGAATGACTGCAAGGAGGAAGAGGAGGCTGACCAGAACCCGGACATGTTTGACTTTGCTCTCTCCCGTTTTAGTATAAAAGAAGCCTGAATGCCAACGCAGGCAGCTGGTTCCTTGGGGTCAGGAGTCCACCATCTTCTCGGTTTGCTGTCTCTCCAGGTAAGTCGTTACTCCTTGCCCCAACCAGTCATCTCTGGGATTCACTGGCCTGTCCTGCAGCGCGCAGCAGGAGCTTGGACTCGGTAACACTAATGTTTTGGTATATACTTTTTAAGACCTTTTCTTAGGCAAATACACCGTATCAGTATGTCTTTCTACTTTTAATTAAAAAACGAGTTCATATTATATAAACTTTATTTCATAACCCATCCTTTTACTTACTAGGGCCCTTCCCCCAGAAACACCCCTCCCACTTGCAGCTTCTACTGGTCAGCCCTTTCCTCGGAACCCCCGGCCCTGCGGGAGACCAGGTTCCGGCCCCACCTGCCAGGCCCGGGGCCGGCCGCCCCGCCCCCTTCCCCGCCCACGCCCCCCCGGCCCGCCCCACCCCACCCCGCCCCCGCCGCGGCCAGCTTCCATACCCGGCCCCGCACGCCGCGCTCGCGCTCGCTGTCACCGGGGGCCCGTCGGTCGCGGCTCCGGCTCCTCCGTGCGGCCCGTTTCCGGTGGGGCAAGGGCGTCTCCGCGGCGGCCCGGCTCCCGCGCGTTCAGCACCGCCGTCGGTGGCCAGATGCAGGCGGAGCTCGGAGCTCGGGGCGGCCGAGGACGCCGACCCGGCCGCGGCTGGCCTAGCGGGGATGGCGACCGCGAGCGGGCCGGCGCCCCGGCGGCGGTGGCGAGAGGCGGCGGCGGCGGGGATAGAGGCGGCCGCCGGGGCCGCGGCAAGGGCTCCCGGGGCAGCCGAGGAGGAGGAGGAGGAGGAGGAGGTCCGCGAGGCGGCCGCCGAGAGGCAGGAGGCAGGAGGCCGGGGCGCCGGGCCCAGTGCGCCGGTAAGAGGGGACGGCCGGTGGGGTTGTGGGCGGGGTCGGGGTCGCGGCTTCGTGGGAGCGGGGCTGGTGGGGGGTCCGGGCCCCGAGTCAGAAGCCGCGAGCGCCGTGCAGGGCACGCGCGAGCCGGACGGCGGCAGCGCCTGTGCAGGACGGGCGGAGGGCGGTGGGGGCGTGCGCCGGGGTGTGCACGTGGCGCGGGGGGTGGGTGTGCGTCCCTTGCTCCCTGTCTGCTGGGGTGCCCTGGAGGGTCAAGGCCATGGGCTTCCCCAGCCTGCCCAAGAGGTCTTGGCCCAATTATAAAAGAACCTAGCGGCCGCGGCTCTGTGTCCGCAAGTCTAGGGGGCCGTTTGGGTGCGGGTGTCAGTGTGATTAACCCTTTTGGGGTGGGGACAACCAGGGCTTGGTCTCCCAGTGCCTAACCTCCCAGGGAGACATTCCTGTTATTAAGAAGGAAGGGATTTGGGCGTCAGTTTTGTTCACTGCCTGTGCAATGCGTGGCACACAGTAGGCACATAATAAATGTTCATGGAGTGAAAGAATGACCCCGACGAGCTGGACTGGATAGTATTTGGGGGCGGGATCTGATGCATAGCTCTCTCTTTTTTTTTAATAGCATAGTTCTCTTTCATTGTATATGTGTAGGAATCAGGGGTCGGTGGCCTTCGTCTATTTGAATTTTCAATCTGTAAATGTTTCAGCAGTCAGGTCTCAATTTTACTAGCAATATAATCGGCCGTATTCATGCATTCGTAATGGGAAGTGTCTTACAGCTTGGGGCGGGGAATGGTTTGGGGGCAAACTTTTACTCTACTGATACCCTAGCTACAGGAGTTAAATTACTGTCTTTCTGAGCTGTTCTGTTGTTTTAACATTTGTAGTACAAAACTGTATATTTTGAATTCCCATGTGCATAGATTAAAAAATTATTATAGTTTTGGGTTGAGTTAAATTTCCTATTACTGAAGTATTGACGTTTGTAATATCTTAAGGGCATATTAGGTAGGATGTCCCTAAAGATAGGAGTTGTGTACAAAAATGGAGTTGGGGAAAAAATGCAAAACTTAAGTGTGCCATATTTAACCTTGTTAGGATTAAGGCAGGTAATAAGTAAAATTTGAGAGAGGTATGAAGTAATTCTTAGAGTCAGCTCACCAGGAAATGAAGGAAACTGACCAGTCTAGTGCACATTATATATCACCTCGTGTTTTTATAACAACGGTATTTACCTATATAACTTTATTACAACTTAATTTTTTTAGCAACTTGAAAGTTGTTTAAACAACTTGATAACAGATTTGTTCTATCTATACTTGCTATGTATAAACTCTTCATTTTTATAGAGTAACTGGCTTGCTTAAGCAATACTACCTTGAGATGGTGATTCTCAAACTTGGGCACGCATCACGATCACCTAATGGGTTTGTGAAACTCCTGATTGCTGGGCCTCATCCCCAGAGTTGCTGATTCTGGGGTGAGGCCTGAGAATTTGCATTTCTCATAAGTTCCCAGGTGATGCTATGCTGCTGGTCCACACTTTGAGAACTATTACCTTAAGGAATTGGCTTCATTTAAAAAAATTAGGTCATATATAGTTTTTGCATATATAAAATATGCAAAAAGGGAGGTTTAGTTTCTTAGAGTTACCTATGTAATTCAGGACTCTGTTTTAGATAGCTCATGAATACTACCTCAGGGAGAACTGAATTTTTTATTCATGCAATGGCATGTATTTAAAATCAGGACTATCATGTCAAAGCGGTTGCAGAAAATCCTCCTTCCCTTTGTTATTTATAAAACTAAAAGCTCTCTGTTGTTTTTTGGGTTTTTTTTGCAATGCAGTAGGTACTTGTGTGCCATTTTCATCCTCGATGACAGACACTTTTCCCATGTGGATCAGAATCAAATGAGGAAAGCATTCTTTCTCAACATCCTGGTTAAAAGGATTTCTGTCAGTGATGTCCTCCAATTAGGAAGTGTTAGCAGGAGACCTTCAAATTCTCCATATCCTAAACACTCCTGGTTGAATTGAAAAAACCTTGAACTCATAGCTGGGGGAGGGCAGAGTAATGTAGTCCCTGGACTTCTGATGGCATCCGCAGCATAGACATAAGGGCACAGACTGTGAACCAGACTGACCGGGTATGAATCTCAGTTTTGTCACTCATTAGCTTGAGCAAATGATTGAACTCCTTTGTGACTCAGTTTTCTTATCTGTAAAATAGGAATAATAGTATTTACTTCCTAGAAATAGTAATGGAAGGTTAAATGAGTTAGTGTGTGTAACGTGCTTGGAATTGTGCCAGGCACAAAGTAAATGTTAAATAAATGTTACCTTTTACTATCCACAAACAAGTCTCTCTGTGCTCTAACGAAGTTGGCTTAATCTGAAACCCACTGATCTTATTTCCCCGACCAGGGATTGAACCCATACCCTTGGCAGTGAAAGTGTGGACCCCTAATCACTGGACTGCCAGGGAATTCCTGCTCCCACCCAACCCCGCGCCCCCCCCCGCCCCCCCTCCCACTGATCTTTTCAATGTCATAATTTTGGAGGCTTCTTGAGGGATAGGTATACAGTTAAATCCATTTTTGCTAGTGGTTCTCAGGCAGGGTGATGTTGCCCCTTGGGATAAATGTCTGGAGACATCTTTGGTTGTCATAACTGGGGGGAGGGAGGGTCATCAGTGGGTAGCACCTAGTGGCTGGAGGCTGGGGATGCTGTTAAATTCTACAATGCTCAGGACAAGCCCCCGCCACCACAAAAAATTACCAAGTCCTAAATGTGCCGGAGTTGAGAAGCCCTGATTTGTGCTGTCTGGCGTGAGATTAATATGTGGCTCTTCATCTTGGTGACAGCCTGAATCTGTGGTGTGTTGATAAATATTTAACAACCTGTTTCCAGCCCCACTGATGGGGGTGGAAACAAAGTCCTGATTTGCAGAATTTTGCCAAGTTCCGTGGTGTAAAAGTTCCCACTGTAACCCGTTTCAAGCAACCAACTTTATGTCACTGCACGTAGAATCAGGAAGAGAGAATGTACCAAACCATTACAGTTCCTGGTCACATAGGGGATGGGGGCTCAGGTTGTCCAAGGGGTTCTCCTGTTGGTTCCTTTATGGGGTGCAGAGAAAAGGATAACATTCTTGTTATTACTCCCATCTGCTTGTTTAGTGTTTCTCTAGGGGTGGGATTATGAATTTGAGCATGAGGATGAATAACTTAATTCTGAGTGCCATTGACAGTGTTAATTTCACAAAAAAAGATAAGGTTAAAAAAAAAAGAGAGAAAAATAGGATGTGGAGGAATGAAAAATGGGAAAGGCTGGAGAAGAGTAGAGAGGGAAAAATTGATGTACTGTGTGAGAAGTGACAGTGTCTATTGACAAAAATGTTAACTATTAAGACAATGAATAGAGAAAAATGTATAATAGAATACAGTGTTTAAAAAAAATACTACTATCCTGACACATCTCCTCTCCCAACCCTGTATTTCCCCTCTTGGCTAATAGCATCATTAGCTACCTGGTCACTCAAGCAAGAAACCTGGGCATCACCCCTAACTTCTCACTCTGACCTCCCCACTTAGAATTGGACACGGAGTCCTATCAGTTCTCCCATCTCCTACCTGTCCCATTATCTTCCTTCTTAGCTCTCAATTTAGGCCCTAATGATTTGTGGCCTGGACTCTTCCAGTAGTTTCCTGATGGCTGCCTGGAATTCTGATTCTCCTCTACAGAATGGTTTTCTGAGTACAGTGGTTAACAGCATAGAACCTGAAGCCAGACTGCCCTGGGTTCCAGTCATTCCATTACTCACTAGCTGTGTGATTTGGAAGTTACTTTACGTCTCCGTCTTAGATCCCTCATCTGTGAAACAGGGATGACACGAGTAGTACCTCATAAGGCTGCTGTGAGGTCTAAAGGAAGTGCTATATGGGAAGTACTTAGAACTGTGCTCTGCGTTACTTTGTTCAAGATTGCAGTTGACAACCCTTCAGCAGTTCTCTAGTCCCACTTACCAGGCAAAGTCCTGCTCAACCATCAGGACTTGGCTCCTGGGTCTATTTCTCATGAAGCCCTGGGTGACTCATTGAGGCAGTTCAACTTTTCTTCCTTCCAGACTTCACCTTGAATCTCTCACTGCACTCAGCACAATAGTGCAGTCACCTGCTTACAGACTTACAGTCGTCCTTCTGGGAAGTGAGCTACTGATACTTGAGAGCAAGGACTGTGGCTTTTTTCTTTTTCTTTTCTTTTTTTCTCAATCTTCAGTCAAGACCAAGCACTGTGCCTAACCACAGAGTAGATAATTAGAAGCAGTGAACAGTGTTAACTATGTATGAGTGTAAGAAAGGGACAGAAAGGATTCGGAAAAAAAACACCTGTTTCGCCACACTGATTGGATGATGGATGTTTGAACCCTTCTCTGTATTATTTTCATGTGGTTTCTATAATACAGAGTTTTGTTCAAAAAGAATAATTTTATGTATTATTTTTGGCTGCACTGGGTCTTTGTTGCTGCGTGTGGGCTTTCTCTAGTTGTGGCGAGTGGGGGCTGCTGTTCGTTGCGACGTGCGGGCTTCTCATTGCAGTGGCTTCTCTTGTTGAGGAGCGCGGGCTCTCGGCTCGCGGGCTCAGTAGTTGTGGCTCGTGGACTCTAGAGCGCAGGCTCAGTAGTTATGGCACATGGGCTTAGTTGCTCCGCGGCATGTGGGATCTTCCCGGACCAGGGCTCGAACCCGTGTCTCCTGCACTGGCAGGCGGATTCTTAAGCACTGTGCCACCAGGGAAGTCCTTGTCATACAAAGTTAAAGATGGCTCCCATGTAGCCATATAAAACTGCCCTTTTCCCCCTTGGTTAAAGTAGACTGGATCCATAAAATGAACTACTGCTTAGCAATAAAAAGGAACAAAAGATTAAATCGTAAAATATGGGTGAGTCCCCAAAACTGTCTACTAAGTAAGGGACACCGACACACAAACATGGATAGACAGAGCTTGCCTGAGTTAGAATGTCATTTCCACCGCTACCGTAGCTGTGTCACATCAGACAAGTGGTTTAACTTCTCTAGGGCTATTTCCTTATCTGTAAAATAAGGATGACAGTAGTACCTACCTCACAGGGCTGACAGGAGAATTAAATGCTCATGTGCTCAATAAGTGTGAGCTAAAGCAGTCATTTCTGTAAACATTCTTTTGACATCCTGGGAGCCCCTTCTGTCCATGACAGGCTGCACTGTTCTCTGGACTCCCGGTGGCTTGTGGCAGGCCACACCTCTCACCTGAGGACCGCACCCCACCCTTCCTTCATACCTCCTCCTGAACCCAGAGGTATGAAGGAACTTTAAAAATTACACCTATTCATTCTTGAAGATCAGGAGACTAAACAGGAAAAAAAAAAATGGAAGAATTAACTCACTGGAAGGCTCACCCCACAGTTAACCACTAATGTAATAGGGAAGAACCTTTGTATTCTATTACAAGTTAGTCACTAAAGGGCTGTTGCCTGTAAGCTTCAATTATACATAATGGCCCATCTCTGGGAACCCTGCCTCCCAGGTAGTGAGCATTAAGCTAGAATACCTTTTCTTTTAGCTGACAAGAAACATCCTGACCAGGCCCACCTGTGAATGACTGCAAGGAGGAAGAGGAGGCTGACCAGAACCCGGACATGTTTGACTTTGCTCTCTCCCGTTTTAGTATAAAAGAAGCCTGAATGCCAACGCAGGCAGCTGGTTCCTTGGGGTCAGGAGTCCACCATCTTCTCGGTTTGCTGTCTCTCCAGGTAAGTCGTTACTCCTTGCCCCAACCAGTCATCTCTGGGATTCACTGGCCTGTCCTGCAGCGCGCAGCAGGAGCTTGGACTCGGTAACACTAATGTTTTGGTATATACTTTTTAAGACCTTTTCTTAGGCAAATACACCGTATCAGTATGTCTTTCTACTTTTAATTAAAAAACGAGTTCATATTATATAAACTTTATTTCATAACCCATCCTTTTACTTACTAGGGCCCTTCCCCCAGAAACACCCCTCCCACTTGCAGCTTCTACTGGTCAGCCCTTTCCTCGGAACCCCCGGCCCTGCGGGAGACCAGGTTCCGGCCCCACCTGCCAGGCCCGGGGCCGGCCGCCCCGCCCCCTTCCCCGCCCACGCCCCCCCGGCCCGCCCCACCCCACCCCGCCCCCGCCGCGGCCAGCTTCCATACCCGGCCCCGCACGCCGCGCTCGCGCTCGCTGTCACCGGGGGCCCGTCGGTCGCGGCTCCGGCTCCTCCGTGCGGCCCGTTTCCGGTGGGGCAAGGGCGTCTCCGCGGCGGCCGGCTCCCGCGCGTTCAGCACCGCCGTCGGTGGCCAGATGCAGGCGGAGCTCGGAGCTCGGGGCGGCCGAGGACGCCGACCGGGCCGCGGCTGGCCTAGCGGGGATGGCGACCGCGAGCGGGCCGGCGCCCCGGCGGCGGTGGCGAGAGGCGGCGGCGGCGGGGATAGAGGCGGCCGCCGGGGCCGCGGCAAGGGCTCCCGGGGCAGCCGAGGAGGAGGAGGAGGAGGAGGAGGTCCGCGAGGCGGCCGCCGAGAGGCAGGAGGCAGGAGGCCGGGGCGCCGGGCCCAGTGCGCCGGTAAGAGGGGACGGCCGGTGGGGTTGTGGGCGGGGTCGGGGTCGCGGCTTCGTGGGAGCGGGGCTGGTGGGGGGTCCGGGCCCCGAGTCAGAAGCCGCGAGCGCCGTGCAGGGCACGCGCGAGCCGGACGGCGGCAGCGCCTGTGCAGGACGGGCGGAGGGCGGTGGGGGCGTGCGCCGGGGTGTGCACGTGGCGCGGGGGGTGGGTGTGCGTCCCTTGCTCCCTGTCTGCTGGGGTGCCCTGGAGGGTCAAGGCCATGGGCTTCCCCAGCCTGCCCAAGAGGTCTTGGCCCAATTATAAAAGAACCTAGCGGCCGCGGCTCTGTGTCCGCAAGTCTAGGGGGCCGTTTGGGTGCGGGTGTCAGTGTGATTAACCCTTTTGGGGTGGGGACAACCAGGGCTTGGTCTCCCAGTGCCTAACCTCCCAGGGAGACATTCCTGTTATTAAGAAGGAAGGGATTTGGGGGTCAGTTTTGTTCACTGCCTGTGCAATGCGTGGCACACAGTAGGCACATAATAAATGTTCATGGAGTGAAAGAATGACCCCGACGAGCTGGACTGGATAGTATTTGGGGGCGGGATCTGATGCATAGCTCTCTCTTTTTTTTTAATAGCATAGTTCTCTTTCATTGTATATGTGTAGGAATCAGGGGTCGGTGGCCTTCGTCTATTTGAATTTTCAATCTGTAAATGTTTCAGCAGTCAGGTCTCAATTTTACTAGCAATATAATCGGCCGTATTCATGCATTCGTAATGGGAAGTGTCTTACAGCTTGGGGCGGGGAATGGTTTGGGGGCAAACTTTTACTCTACTGATACCCTAGCTACAGGAGTTAAATTACTGTCTTTCTGAGCTGTTCTGTTGTTTTAACATTTGTAGTACAAAACTGTATATTTTGAATTCCCATGTGCATAGATTAAAAAATTATTATAGTTTTGGGTTGAGTTAAATTTCCTATTACTGAAGTATTGACGTTTGTAATATCTTAAGGGCATATTAGGTAGGATGTCCCTAAAGATAGGAGTTGTGTACAAAATGGAGTTGGGGAAAAAATGCAAAACTTAAGTGTGCCATATTTAACCTTGTTAGGATTAAGGCAGGTAATA